>NC_140454.1:119957-387457 GCF_963576455.1 Neolamprologus multifasciatus | reverse complement strand
TTACCACTGTGTGGCTGTAAGTGCAGCCATCACACCGTGTCTATACTGATGATTTATTTCCTTTGTCTTGTTTATCAGGAAACCATCACATTGATCCTGGCCACAGACATGGCACGCCACAGTGAGATCCTAAAAACCTTCAAGCAGAAAGTTGACAACTTTGACTACACAAATAAGGAGCATGTTGCCTGCGTAAGGACACATTTATAAATAAATCTTGGTGCCGTCACCTACAGTTAGGATCAGCTAATCTGAACCAACAAATACATGAATTATAACACATGAATTAAAGATTAATGTGGAAAACTCAGTAACTGGACAGTTAGTAAATCAGTATCCGTCTTGCAAGGACAGACAGTAAAATGAAAATAATGTGATCGGTAACTCCTGCTTCACTTTGCTGAGCAAACTGGAAGAGAGAGAGAAGATTAGTTTGTTCCCCAGCCTGTCCAATGGAAGAGATTACTGAAAAATATGCAAATGTACTTAGCTACATCAGCATTTATGGTAGCCTCGACCCTCTGACCCTGTGTTGTTTGCAGCTGAAGATGGTACTTATCAAATGTTGTGACATCTCCAATGAAGTGCGGCCCATGGAGGTGGCTGAGCCTTGGGTCGATTGCCTGCTGGAGGAGTACTTCATGCAGGTAGGTATAGCAGAGTCATTTGAATACAAGCAGGCAGCATTCAAAAGTCTGTTTCATTTGTACACGGAAAGTTCTGGTTAGCTGTGGTCCTAGATACTAAGATGGAGTGATGCTACACAAGGTTAATAAATAATAATGAGACACCTGCAGTCACTTGAAGTCTAGCTTCATTTACTTTAGTAGGAGGACAAAGAGAATAAGTAAATGAGAGAGTGAGCTGCTTGTGGAAAATATGTGTTTGTGCTGCTCAGAGTGACAGGGAGAAGGCTGAGGGACTTCCTGTGGCTCCGTTCATGGACAGAGAAAAGGTCACCAAGTCAACAGCCCAGATTGGCTTCATCAAATTCGTCCTCCTCCCCATGTTTGAGACTGTGATGAAGGTGAGTGGACGGTGACAGTCAAGGACAGACAAAACAAGAGAGGTGTAAGATAGGAGTGGGTCCTTGGACCTTTGAAGTGGCTTGCTCTCCGTTATAATTCTTCATATTGGATAAAGGGTTCAAATTGAAAAGAAACTAGCTGCTGCTTTAGGCTAACTGCTTTCCTATTACACCTGAAGTGAGACGGCTATCTACTTTGAATTCCTGAATTTTCAGTATTACCCTGCTAATTTTAAGAATGTAGCAAACAGAGATACAACAAATATATGTGAAGGTCTACCATGTTTATTCCTCTGCATATTATTAGAGCTTTTTTATAATTTCATGTTTTGCATTACAATACCGCAGAGACACAACAACTAACATATTTAAACTGTACAGTCTGAGGCAGAAATATTTCAGTAGCTAATGTAGCCGTGGCTGTTCTGTGAGTCTATTGTGCAAGTTTTGTGATATGCCCATGTAGAAAGGACGGCACTGCAACGCTTGACTTGCCCTTACTCTGGGCTCCCTCTTTATTTTGGCAACTGGTACAAAGAAAACAGCACAGTCTTCATTAACAGTGTGTAAAGCAACTGCAACCTTCAGTTAAAATTAACAACAGTATCGCTCACAAGCACCTACCACCAGCTTGGGAGTTTTTTTTCCTTCCAGCATGCGCTGTGCAGCAATTTGGAACTTCAACAGTTGCAGTTGCGGTATTTGTCCACCAGGTGGCTCCAACTATTCACAAAGCACATCAATTTTGAGGAAATTCATTAAGCTGTTTTCTAACTCTGTTACACTAACACATTTATTCAAACTGCATGTCACTGCTGTTGTACATTAAAATCATTTGTGGAAATAGTGTCCTGGACTTTTACAAACAATTCTACAAGTTTAGCAGGTTCATTTGAGAGTGATGATGATAGACCTGAAAAGACTCAGCTTAATGATTCCTCTGCAGAAATGAAGCTTTTGCTCCTGCTGGAAAATGTTAACTGCTAAAAGGAAGATGTTTCAGATGAATCGAAGCAATATATCCCAGGGGTGTTCTGTTGGATTTTGGTCAGGGGTCCAGTCAATGGTATCAATTCTTTGATCTTTACTGGCCTACCACCAAAGCAGTCATACAGACCGTGTCACCACTGTCACATTTGCCCGGGTGAACCTGCCAGTGGCTGACCTGCCAATTCTGGTATTCTATGGCTGCGCAGTGAGCGCGGAGCCCAGTAGAGGATATCAGACCTTACCTTATGAATTCTGTTTGTGATTGTTTGGTCAGAGACATTCACAGCACTGGCAACGCTCAGCCTGTTCTTCCTTCCACAAGCAAATCCTGTTTAGGCACTAGGGACCTTGTGTTGCCCTGCCCAGCTTTCAGAGAGTAACTACCTGTGCCCTCGATTATTATTATTATTATGTGAAATCTTATAGGAGTTGGACTATTATATATATATAATATATACTTTTATATACTCCTGTCCAGCTTTGTGGAGTCTTTTATAAACTGTTTACGATCAGTCTGCAGAGGGTCCCAGTGCTGTGGAAGCTGTTATTGCTTGTTCCTGTACCAAAGATGCCACGCCGCAGTGCCCCCCAGGGTTTACAGATCTGTGGCGTTAATTTAAGACATCATGCAGATGTGGTCATGGTCAGGCCACATCTGGACCCCCTTCATTTCGCTTACCAACCCCGCCTCGGAGTTCAGAACTCCATTACTTGCTCAATCATGTGTATGCCACTTGGAACAGCAGGTGAGCACTGTGAAGGTCATTTTTTCTTTTGTACTTTTCCAGTGCATTCAACATCATCAGACCAGTCCTCCTGGGTGATAAACTGACAGCCATGCCTATCTCATGCGCTGGATTATAGATTACCTGGCAGAAAGACCACAATATGTGTCTGACAAGTTGATCAGCAACACCGGGGCACCACAAGGGGCCGTCCTCCCCCGTTACCCTATCCCCTGTTCACCCTCTACACCAGGGGTGTCGAACTCCAGGCCTTGAGAGCCGGTGTCCTGCAGGTTTTAGATCTCACCCTGGGTCAGCACACCTGAATCAAATGATTAGTTCATTACCAGGCGTCTGGAGAACTTCAAGACACTTGAGGAGGTAATTTAGCCATTTAAATCAGCTGTGTTGGATCAAGGACACATCTAAAACCTGCAGGACACCGGCCCTCGAGGACTGGCGTTCGAGACCCCTGCTCTACACCTTGGACTTCAGCCACTGTACAGAGACCTGCCATCTACAAAGGTTTTCTGATGTGGTGGATGGATGCATCAGTGGGTTTGGTGAGATGGAGCACCAACCTGTGGTGGACTCCTTTGTCATGTGGAGTGAGTGGAATCACTTGCAGTAACAAAGAACAAGGAAATGACTGTGGACTTTAGGAGGATCAGGAAACCAGTGACCCATATTTCAGTTCAGCGTGACAGATGGAGTGGGTGCTGGGGGCTGCTGCTGCTGCTGCTTTTGGGGGAGGCTCAGACGGGGGCTCTGTGCAGCAGGTGTGGATATGAACCGAGTCTCACAGGCGGCTTGATACATCAGCATTTATGGTAGTCTCGACCCTCTGACCCTGTGTTGTTTGCAGCTGAAGATGGTACTTATCAAATGTTGTGACATCTCCAATGAAGTGAGAGCCATGGAGGTGGCTGAGCCTTGGGTCGATTGCCTGCTGGCAATATTACAAAGAAAACTGAGAAAACCCTAACAATGATATGATCTCCTGTGAGCAAATGAATTGGCAACATCATGGCAAGATTCGTCCAGATGCTTGGCTACAAGATGAACACAAGAAGCAGTATCCTCCATGGAGAAGGAGACTAGAGGCCACACAGAGGGGATGCTGGAGATGGAGATAGAGCAATATTGGAAGAGCACAAGGAAGGAGGGCGCAACAAAGGCCAGACTTAAAGCCAATTGCACAAGTTGCCATCAAGTGTGGGATTTACCAAAAGAGATGCTTTTTCCCCACTTCTGTTCTGCATAAGTCTGAATCCACTCATTCAAGTAGAATGGCTACAGATACCAACTACAGAATGGGATCTGTAGTTGGTATCTGGGATCCTCTTTATATATATATAAGGGAGATGACCGCAACCACCAAATACCTGCAGAGGGTCAGCCAAGTCCTGAAGAGCAGCTGAATGGGAAAAACAAGATCTGGGCAATCAACACCTATGCCCTGCCGGTGATTAGATACCCTGCTGGGATAATAAGCTGGCCAAAGAAGGAGATAGATGGCAATGTATGCTAAGCGAAAGGAAGGAGGCCAACCACCGATGAAACAACGAACATCCATAAGTACATCGGGAAGATGGAAACAACTGACATGTGCTTGGTGAATACCTCAAGCAGCAGAAACCCAAGAAAGAAGAGGAACAAGGAGAGGAACCATCATGGAAGGATAGTATGACCACTGACAGAAGCAACTGACATCGAGAGATCTTACCAAAGCTGGACTGAAAGACAGCACACATAGCACGGGCACTAACCGTGGCAGCACAGGAACAAACTCTGAGCACAAGATTGTGTCTAAAATTTTGAAGTGACCTAACATGAAAAATGTGGACTAAATGAAGCGCTGTGAATACTTCCCAGGTGTTCTGTATGTGCTGTATGTTCTTCCTCAGATGTTACACTAAATTTCTTAGATAAAGTGACTGTTTTCTGACCAAACGTCTTGTTCAAACAACAAACGACATTTCCCTCAGATACTATACTGTCTTTTATTTAAACTGATGTTTGGTCTCTGAATTGTAAGTGGAGACCCAACTCCAATAACACTAATCAGAGAAGTGTCTTGATGCATGCTAAATCATCCCAAAACATTGATTCTGTTCATCTAGAATCAACATTTTCAGTGGGAGAAACATTTCATCACTCATCCAAGTGACTTCTTCAGTCAAAGTTGGTTAAAGTTGGAAACTAGAACCACTGGTGAGGTCAGTTTCTTGATCATAAATATGCAAATTGTTGATTAATGATCAATAACAAACACATTTTCCCTAAACACGGTGTCTCTGTGGCTTTCAAACTCCAAATCACACTGCGCCAGAATCGAGGAATTGTTCACCAGTGGTGCTAGTTTCAGTCATCATGTAAATGTATCCTTTATACCCTTTATAGTCAGAGAAGTTAACACTTGCTCTCTGTGTAAGTGTGCAAGAATGGGAGAACAGGAAGTGGTGCAGAGGTCCAGTAGCAGATGGCCTTAGATTAGCCAAAATAGATTTTTTGTTGGTGATGGTGCAGAACTTTTTGATCACCTATAAGAATGAGTATATAAAGCAGTTTAAACTAGCTCCACCTCAAGCACCTGTTACCGTAAATGTGTGCTTTAGCAGTGACACATCAGCAATAATGATAAAATGGAGGATAATGCATAAACTGTCACAGTAATAATTATAAATTCCAACCAGGAAGTTCCTGCTAAAATTCCAAAGTGTTACATTTTACAAGTGTAAACCTGTCTGTGCTAAGGATCTAAATGGACTGCTTATTGTTATACACTGTTACACTGTCTCTTGACTTCACACATTTTGACTCTTAGAGTTACATAAACACAAAATAATGAGGCGTTTGCAGCTTTAATACTGACTGCATGTGTGTGTGTGCATCTGTTAGCTGTTCCCACAGATTGAGGAGGTGATGGTAAAGCCACTCAGAGAGTCAAGAGACCGGTACGAAGAGCTCAAACAGATTGATGATGCCGTGAATGAGGTAGGATGATTTTTACAAGTGTGTGTGTTTTTAAATGCGGCTGCATTTAATTTGTCCGATTGGTCCTGAGTGTACTTTGTAACTGAGAAAGTGTGTTTCCTTCAGGTGCAGAAAAAGAAAAGTGAGAATTTAACAATGGATGGTGAAAAGGTAGGAACTAGGGATGCAACGATACCAATTTTTTCAAACCGATACTTGGATCTGAGTACTTGCCGATACAGAGTACAAAAAACGATACTTCTACCACACACACACACACAAATGCAATGAATTGGAAGACAGGTTTATTTTATTCTCTGCCGATAAAAAATAAAATCGTAATAAAAATGACCACAAAAAAATTTCAAGTGAAAAATAAGCACTTCTGTTAAATTATTGCAGAGTCTCCACATTGTAATTTAACAAAATATCACTGAACTATTGGCACTGTCTCGAGCTTTCAGAATAATAAATAAACACTTCTGTTTGGAATAAAATAAATACAAATTAGGTTTGAGAATAAAATAAACTTTTAAATTATTGCAGAGTGTCCATATTGTAAACAAACAAACAAAATAACAAAAGTATTCAGCATTGACGAACAAACTCCTCATCTGCCCGTGGATCATCAGTCCACTGTGCTGTTAAACCAAGGACTGACATCGCGCGCACACTGCTTGTCTTTACCTCTTTAGAAAGTTTTGGCACCATTATCTCCCTGATGTGTGGGCGGTTGGGAATTTCATATCGCAGCTCGAGTATGCTGAGAAGACGTGCAATCCTATGTTTTCCACGGCCGGCATTGGCTGGTCATCCAGAGCGATAAAATGAGTCAGAGCCTCTGTTATTTTAACTGCCCGTGGATTTTCTCTTGACATTTTTCATCGCTTTTCCAAAATCTGAGTTAAAGTTGGCTGTTCTGGTCCACACTGCTGACATTTTGTTTAGCCTAGCTACAGCAGCCTCCAGTTTCTCTTTTTTATCTGGAGCCGCCAGTCTCACTCGCCTAACCCTGTGCCTGTTTAGCGCGGGATGTCCCCCTAGTGGCCAATCTAAAAAACTACAACAGAAATGACAAGCCACCCTCTGATTAATGAAATAAGTTGGTATCGGTTCATGGTATCAGTTAACTTTTACGAGTATGAGTACACACACATTTTACAGTATCGTCCCCGATACCAGTATCGGTATCGGTGCATCCCTAGTAGGAACCAAACACAAGTGTTTGCTGCAAGGTTTCAGTCAGACTATGTATGAACCGCTTTCTTTGTGATCCGTGTGTTTCAGGACCAGTGAGCACAGAGCACAAGTACAGTGGAATAATGAGATGTGTTGTTCCATCACCCTGTCCACTCCTCACATGGAGCAGCATGAAGGGTGTTGTAGTTTCCAGTGTGCCACAGGAAGATGATGGCCGATGTTTAAGAGCAGCTTCTTAAGCTGCTACAGGACTTGAGGACTTCAGAGGGACTCTGAATTGAGTGGTTTTAGCTGAATGCTAGCATTCGAATACCACAGACTACTTCAGTGAACAATATTTAGATTTAATTCGTGTATTGTGGGTTTTTTTTTTTTTTTTACAGATGTACATATTTTTATTGGCTTTTGTTATTTTATACAAAAATTAAAAGTATAATCTTAATAGCAAAGTTCTGCCTGGACTG
The DNA here is from genome assembly GCF_963576455.1 of Neolamprologus multifasciatus. NCBI lineage: Eukaryota > Metazoa > Chordata > Actinopteri > Cichliformes > Cichlidae > Neolamprologus > Neolamprologus multifasciatus. Next base: position 380,075 of record NC_140454.1, on the reverse strand, counting down.
TTTCTTTCATTTTCAAACAAAAAAGCCAATTATTTGTCATGGAAAGGCAGCAAAAGAGAAGAGGAAAAAAGGAGGGCAAAGATAGACAAGGACAATACAAGAGAGGGAGAAGCCAAAGGTTAACGAAATGCAGTGAAATGAAATGCTTCCTAATTCTTCTTGCGATTGCTCCCTCTCACTGGATCATCTGCATCCATCTTACCCTATCCTCCTCTGTCACACCCTCTGCATATCCTCCTTCACTTCATGGGTCATTATGGCGCCAGTGTGTACGGCATGCCATCTGCTGCATCTTTTGCTCTCCACTTTGTTTTTGTTGTTGTGTGTCAAGCAAAATGTCAAGTGTCTACCGATGTATGGTCACCAGACAGTTCTAACGCTTTTCTCTACCAACCTCCACGCTCACCTCACTGGAGGAAGCAGCACAGACGTCAGGGTAAGTGAGGTGGGTGGTTAGCTAAAACGCCTGTTTGCCTGCTGTCCCAAACTTTTCCTGGCCCAAAAGGAATCGGCTCCTCACCTCTTTGCTTTGTTGTGCTCGTTGGATCAGGTGTTCTCTATCATAACAATCGAGACCATCTCCCCACTCTGTGATGTAAAAATGGTAAATGGCCTGTATTCGTATAGCGCTTTACTCGTCCCTAAGGACCCCAAAGCGCTTTACACATCCACCCATTCACACACACATTCACACACTGGTGATGGCAGCTACATTGTAGCCACAGCCACCCTGGGGCGCACTGACAGAGGCGAGGCTGCCGGACACTGGCGCCACCGGGCCCTCTGACCACCACCAGTAGGCAACAGGTAAAGTGTCTTGAAGGACACAACAACCGAGACTGTCCAAGCCGGGGCTCGAACCGGCAACCTTCCGATTACAAGGCGAACTCACAAATCTTGAGCCACGATCGCCCCATGTATAACATATGGACGGCACCCCGGCTATCCCGGCCATGCCCCACAGCTTACGTACAAAACAGTCGTGCAGACCTGAAACTCGCAATCGTTTGATCTCTACTTCGTGCAATGTGTGTTTGTGTACTTTGTGTTGTACCATGTGTAGTACAACACAAGTCTGTGGGGTTCTAGGGTGTGGTGACAGTGTGGGTACGTTTACTAGTGATGGTGTGATGAAGCCCTGGGAATGTGGCGAATCTTTCTGACCAACTGCTTTGGCAAAAGGCAGATGACACGAAGCCCCGTTGAACGGCTCCTGTGAAGTACTGACATCAGCTCATCATTTGATTTACAGCAGCCCTGCTGTGATAATACATGTGGGCTACGTACCAGTGGATATGTGAACGTAATGATGTATCAATCGCAGAATACCCATATGAGGTCCTGTATAATCTAAATATATACACACACGCACACATAACTAACCATCCACTCAGAGTTGATTTAAGTCTTATGTACATGTACATAAAGTACACGGACACACTGCACAGGTAGTTTCATGTCTGCGCGGCTGCTTTATACTCGTGCTGTGGGGAGTGGGCAGGCTAGGCAGAGTGTCTTAAAGAAGTATCTACACATCCAACCAATGGGGATCATTCCCTGTACATATGGACAGTGTTGGGAAGGTTACTTTTAAAATGTATTCCATTACAGATTACAGATTACATGCCCCAAAATGTATTCTGTAACGTATTCCGTTACGTTACTCAATGACAGTAACGTATTCTGAATACTTTGGATTACTTAATATATTATCATGCTGTTTACAACTACATGAATGTACTATTGCTGTGATTTATTACTGTTACTGAAGGTCCGCGGCTCCGAACCGTAGTAAAGGGACCTCTGACTAATACGGTGGGTTCTGTGTCGGCTCGTAGCTGAAAACTAGCTTTACTTTGTTGTCTGGGTCAACTTTGCTAGCGAGAGACAGAGAGAGGCGTTGAAAGGCTGCTCCAACAGAACTTATTGTTTTTGGAGGAAAACACGAACACGGTGTACAGTCGAGTCTTAATAGCTTACTTACAACTGGGCTCGTCAGGCTCTCTTCTTGGCTGCAGTGGTTATTATTATATTTACATGCTTCCAGCTCCCGTTTCTGCTCGATGACAGCTCGTACTTTTCCTTTTTCTCCCTCCCTCGCTCACAGACACATAACATGTATGGCAGTCCATTCTCCCTGCAGCACGGACTACACTGCCCATGATGCTACATTCTTTAGAGCTATACCTGTAGCATTCTGCCTGTTAGCTTAGCACAACAACAACAAAAAGGCCTCTCTCACCCAGGAAACACGCAGAGAGAGAGCGTCACCCTGTAACCATGGCAACCGTAACGCTGCCGCCTGGAACAACTGAACGTAGCTGTCAAACGAAACCCAAACAGTCCTGACCCGCGACAATATGAAACAGGGAAGTACCGCCGTGTAATCCATTTATTTCAACAAAGTAACTGTATTCTAAATACCACCTTTTTAAACGGTAACTGTAACGGAATACAGTTACTCATATTTTGTATTTTAAATACGTAACGGCGGTACATGTATTCCGTTACTCCCCAACACTGCATATGGAATATGTAACGGAGTGGAGAGAGAGTCTCGATGTGATAGAGAATAAATTATTTGACCAAAAAACCCCAAAACACACACAGCACAACAGCAAAAAGCATCTCAGCAGCTGTCTGCACTGTGGTGCACAGGTAATGATGTGAGCTTCTTTTCTCGCCGCCTGACCTGGGAAAGTAACCGAAACTCCAGGCCTCAACCCTACAGTGTCAGGACAGCTATGCATAAACCATGTAAAACAGAAGAGGCCCAATTTCCTTCACAATTATATGAAACAGTCATCGAGAAAATGACTACTTCAATTTATTGCTGAGAGCCTGTGAAACCCAGAGTGTTTAATTAAATCCTAGTCTCATTCTTTTTAAGTTGTGGAACACATTTTCCTGTTTCATTCATTCTCATAACTCACTCAGCTTTTCCTACACGTCAGAATCCTGCTCTGGAAAAACCCTGAGGAAGTTTAGTAGTAAATCTTCAATTCCTCAGCTGCTGCTACCACACACTGCATGCATGCAATCTGAAATGTGAACAGAGAGCAACTCTAACCCGTAGACAGTCTGAGTGCATGTGGTGCATTTCGGTGAACAGCATGTTTCCTTCACTGGTGATGGTGGAAACATAGGGCAGACTTTAATGATAATGTTTCTACAACATTTTTCTTTAAAAATAAGAGAAATTTGAGTCAAACATAAGAACCCCTCATCGGGCCTGTGTGGTGAAGCTCACACATTTTATCAATGCATCAAAACAAGGAAATAAATGTTCTTCAAGTGTCTTCAGGCAAATGGCTGAGTCACCGACTCTGTTTCCTTCTTGACCCTCTTGTTGCCCTTTGCTCTTTGACCCCCGCTCCTCTTCAGGTGCTGCTCCTCCAGCCTTTGTTGTTTCTTCTGGAGGTACACCGCCACATTGTCAAAGGTCACCTTGTGCAGCTGCTCAAACCGGTTATTAGTCCTTAAGGAGGCTGGTATTTAAGAGAAGGTACAGTAAGTATATGTCTGCATCAGTATATGAAAAATATAATAATACTGACAGATGTCCTGATGCAGGCTCAATCATCCAGGTAAGGAAATCCCAAAAGGTTGATTCTGTTCATCCCAACATAGCGTTTTCAGCAGGAGAAACATTTTGTCACTCATCCAGGTGACGTCTTCTGTCTCAGCTGACTGGTTTCCAACGTTATAAACACTACATTTGCACAATGACTGGAACCAGCCCACTGAATGAACAATGTGCTGGGAGGTCGGTTCCTTCATCAATAATTTGCAAGTTTTAGGTAATTTGCAAATTGCCTAAAAATCTTAGAAATATGGTACCAACCAGATGTTTACTCTGGGTTGTTTTGCCTTTGAGGAACCTTGGAGTCATTTTTGACCAGGACATGTCCTTCAATGCACATATTAAACAAATATGTAAGACTGCTTTCTTCCATTTGTGCAACATCTCTAAAATTAGAAATATCCTGTCTCAGAGTGACGCTGAAAAACTAGTTCATGCATTTATTACTTCCAGGCTGGACGACTAATTCATTATTATCAGGATGTCCAAAAAACTCCCTGAAAAGCCTTCAGCTCATCCAAAATGCTGCAGCAAGAGTCCTGACAGGGACTAGAAAGAGAGAGCATATTTCTCCTGTTTTGGCTTCCTGTTAAATCCAGAATTCAAAATCCTGCTCCTCACATACAAGGTCTTAAATAATCAGGCCCCATCTTATCTTAATGACCTTGTAATACCATATTACCCTATTAGAGCACTTCGCTCTCGCTCTGCAGGCCTACTTGTTGTTCCTAGAGTATTTAAAAGTAGAATGGGAGGCAGAGCCTTCAGTTTTCAGGCCCCTCTTCTGTGGAACCAGCTTCCAGTTTGGATTCAGGAGACAGACACTATCTCTACTTTCAAGATTAGGCTTCAAACTTTCCTTTTTGCTAAAGCATATAGTTAGGGCTGGACCAGGTGACCCTGAATCCTCCCTTAGTTATGCTGCAATAGGTGTAGGCTACCGGGGGATGATGCACTGAATGTTTCTTCTTCACTCACCACGTGTGTTCATACACCTCTCTGCATGTAATCATTAGTTATTATTAAACTGTGGCTCTCCTGCACACATCTTTTTGTCTTCCTCCCTTCACCCTAAAACGGTCGCAGCAGATGGCCCCGCCCCTCCCTGACCCAGGGTCTGCCGGAGGTTTCTTCCTGCTAAAAGGGAGTTTTTCCTTCCTACCGTCGCCAAAGCGTTTGCTCAGACTGCTCTGACTGCTGGGGTTTCTTTCTATTACTGTAGGGTCTTTAACAATATAAAGCACCTTCAGGCGATTTGTGTTGTGATTTGGCGCTAAATAAATAAAACTGAATTAAACTCACCTTCAAGTGTCTCCCAGTGTGGCCTGAAGGCTTTGGTCACTCTGTTGAGTTCAGGTACATGAACAACACACTAGAGAGACCCAGAGAGCAGACAGGTCAGCCAGAGTCAACACACCCATACACATTTATGGGAGAGAATTAAACAGGGAATTTTGCAAATGTAAACGATAGCAGCAGACTATATTTATGACTATATACACTGAAACACTGGCCAACATCCCTGGAAGAGAGAAACTGCACAGACGTGTCCAGCAGAACACAATACCATGGCAACCATAAAGGTACAGCTGTACTGCCATGTCATAGGATCTGATTCGCTGAGCCTGTGTTTCATCAGAGTTAGTGTATCACAAAGAACAAACTCGTTTTCAATACTAATATATATAGAGATATAGAGATATATAGATATATATAGATAGAGATATATCTAGATAGATAGATAGATATATATAGATATATCTATATATAGATATATATAGAGAGAGAGATATAGAGATAGATAGAGATATATCGATATATAGATATGTCTATATCTATATCTATCTATATATCTATATCTATATATATCTATATATATATATATATATATATATATATATATATATATATATATCTCAATACTATTCTCATATATCCAATATGGACACTGGATGTGTCCAGTCTCCAATCTCATGTATCCAGTGTATGAATGTAACCAATACAGAGACTCCAATCATCTGAAAATATCTGAGTGCAGTTTCTTCTCTACATATATTCATTATGAATTATGGCATTGTACCTCCCAGGAGCTGTGTGTCAGTGAGTAGATTTGAAGTGGTGCATCGCTAGAGTCCATCAGCACCCACAGTCGTCCTTCGGGGTCAAAGTTCACGTCCAGGGGACAGCAGGGCAGGGAGATCCTGCTGTGTGGCACAAGCTTCTCCTTGCCCTTCTGAGTCAGTGTGAAAAGCTGGAGTATGGGCACGCTGAGAACACACGGGGCGCAAGCAAATCATCAGTGGGACCCCTCTGTAAGACTCTAGCTTTAATTCTGAAACTGGATTTACTACTACAGAGACTTGGCTTAGTCTCTGTAGACGACATTTTTTCCTGACAAAAGCCAGATGCTAACTAAATAAAAAGTAAAGCACAAGGATAGAAACTGTGATGAAATATACTGACACTTTTTGTCAATGTTTAGAAACGAGATCGAATCAGAACTAATGTGTAGTTGTGTAGAAAGGCGGCCATTCTTATATTTTGCTTGTTTTTATGTTATTGTATTTTTGCACACCTCTGTTGCTTGTGAAGCTCGCACACGAGAATTTCACTCACATGTACTGTACCAGTGTACCTGCACATGTGACGTGACAATAAAAGTGATTTGATTTGAAGTGCTTGGTGTTGGCTCTGCAGTAACATTTCCTGTTACAAAGCACAGCAGTGTTTTATGTACCTTACGTGTGTAGCCCATTTAATTAAACACTTTTACATAACGTCTTATTTGATTCACATTGGTGCCCTGCGCGAATGCACAGGATGGGTGGGTTTAAAGTTGCTGTAGGTGGGAGCTGGCAGCTAAAAATAGACAGTGGGTCCGAGGATTGTCAGCGGGATGGAGAGTGCAACTGATTTAACAAAACTAAAGGTGAAGAATGTTTAATCTAATGTTTGGAGAAATCGTTATAAACAAAGAAAGTAAAGGTAAAGAGCTGGACTTTGCTGCACTTCTCACAACACACAAAGTGCTTGTGTTTAGTTTTCAGTCTTCTGACTGACCCTGGTGGGCAAAACATTACTCCATTGTGACCACAGATAGTGGACAGTCGGTGGTACTGCAGGACAAAAATGCCCAGACTACTTGGATTATCTATCAATGGAGGAAAAAACGAACACGTGCAAAGAAACTACGACTTTTGGGGAAGTGTGATCCATATTCTGCCCCAGCAGCTTTATTTAAATCCCTGAAAATGGCACCTCTCACAGAGTGACACATACAGCCATGATAGCAGCCTTCAAAGTAAGGACAGCAACATGTATTTTTGATCTGGATGGTTAAATAGCGCCATCATGTAGGAGGTGAAGAAGAAACGTTTCATCGTTAAAGCAAAGGTAAGCCCTACATAACTAGCTTAAACCAACTACCACACATAAGCTAGCTACTCGGAAGCCTAAACAGAATCGCTCAGTGCACCACTCCACACGTCCATCTGGCCTTTACTTGGAGTTTCTATCCGATTTCTCAGGTTTTTTTAATCCGATTTAAAGCTTAGATTAAATTAAAGCATTATTGTGGGTGATTTTAAAATCCATCTCAACACAGCATTTAATCTATTAAAATATAAGAAATAGCTCTAATATATACAAATAGCTTAATTATAAATATCAAGACTATGATGGAGGTGAAATATATATGATTGAAATTTTACTCCAACCTGTAAAACTTCATTTGTTATTTTACTGTAGAGCAAAAGGGTAAAACTGCTGCACTGTGTATTAGATAGAAGAGTTGTACAGAGAGACACGGACAGGAATCATTTCCTGTGTCGCTCAGTGGTGCATTATGGGTAATCTCTGTCTCACTGAATGTGCTCCTGTGACTGGCCAGCACGTCACAGAGTGGGTCCTTATCTTAGATGACCTCCACCTGCCACTGAGCATGATGATAAATGATAACTATATTTGTTGTTCCATTACTCGTTTTTCCTTTAATTTGGCGCTCATCTGGTTAAATTTGTAAAGTTGTATATAGTGCACAGTCCAACAACAACAGAGTCGCACACGGGGACTCACCTGTCACACTGCACAGCTACATACTGACCATCACTCGAGCTGGTAATTCGGCACACTGTTGTATCCTGAGCATTGAAATGAAAAAAACAAACAGACGTTGGATTGGTTCACTCGGACTACTTGCCCTTTTAACAAAGAGACTTGTTTCCACAGTCCCAGGATTTCTAATATGAAAATGTTTGGTTGGTGAGAGTCAAAGGAGCTTGCAAAGAAAAGCGTCTGGACTTCTTTAAGTTGCTTGAAGACGTTTCACCTTCATCCGAGAAGCTTCTTCTGTTCTAAGGTCAAATGGTGGAGAGTCCCAGATATAAACCTAGTGGGAGTTTCCCCCCACAGAGGGACAAAAGGACCCCCTGATGATCCTCTAATCGCCTGAGCCAAGGTGTGAAACTGGGTGTGGGTCACAATCAGCCAGAGTTTCAGGTGAGTTCATTGTGAAACCTGGCCCCACCCTATCATGTGATTTCCTGAGGTCAGATGGCCCAGGGTGTGAGTGGGCGTTAAGGCGTCTGGGAAGGGATCTCAAAACTGGATTATAGATGGCAGAGAGTTGGTGTCGTAAACCACCGCCTCTGTTCAAAGATGGTCGCTCACAGTGGACATAGATGCTTCTTTCACTCCTCTTTCAAACCATCTGTCCTCTCCGTCCAAAATGTGAACATTGGCATCCTCGAAAGAGTGACCTTTGACCTTTAGATGCAGATGAACTGCTGAGTCTTGTCCTGTGGAGGTGGCACCGCCACAGGACAAGACTGTGAGCGACCATCTTTGAACAGAGGCGGTGGTTTACGACACCAACTCTCTGCCATCTATAATCCAGTTTTGAGATCCCTTCCCAGACGCCTTAACGCCCACTCACACCCTGGGCCATCTGACCTCAGGAATTTGCATGATAAGGTGGGGCCAGGTTTCACAATGAGCTCTCCCGAAACTCTGGCTGATTGTGACCCACACCCAGTTTCACACCTTGGCTCAGGTGATTAGAGGATCATCAGGGGGTCCTTTTGTCCCTCTGTGGGGGGAAACTCCCACCAGGTTTATATCTGGGACTCTCCACCATTTGACCTTAGAACTGAAGAAGCTTCTTGGATGAAGGTGAAACGTCTTCAAGTAACTTAAAGAAGTCCAGACGCTTTTCTTTGCAAGCTCCTTTGACTACGATGACCTGGATGACTGAGAACCTTCACAGACATTTTGGTTGGTGAGATAAATCCACAGGTCGTTTTCAGCAGTTTCCCCAAAGCCTCGTGACAACTGTCATGATGATCCATGGATTTAACTGTAAAAACGTTCTAAAGCTGTACAGCAGCAAACAGACAATTGTCAAGAAGTAAGAAATGTTCCAGACTTGGATGTCTCTGAACAGGTTTCAGTGATGTGCTACACGGACACCTTTGTCTGAAACGGAGAGAAAAGTGCTACAAATGTCTACAGTATGATCCATCAGCAAAAACTACAAAGTGTGCAATGATTTGTGTGTAATGTCTAAGGACTCACAAGCGTGTGCTTTAATCTGCATACAAATACTAACCAATTTGAGCACACACAAACCAATTTTACAAATGCGTGTACCCAAAGTGATCGCAGTTCAAGTTCAGCTTCATAAATCGGATCATTTTTCTCTGAAAAAGCCGTCTGTGCGTGCACATGTGTAAAACTACACACGCTTCCCTTTCGCTCACAACATCTTAAATGCAAGTGGACGAATCGCCTCACACGCACAGATCACTTTGCACGCCCATGTGGGGTTGTGAGACACACTGCCAGCTTCACACAGATCCACACAAATGTAAGCTGTGTTCAAGTCCCAGTGTGAAGCTCGGCCTTCTGCTTTCTTTTTCCAAAAAAAGTGGATATTTCTTTCTCTAAATAAACAAAAAAGCTCTACTAGAAAACAGAGATTTGCCAATTACAGACACTACACCAGGGGTAGGCAACTCCAGGCCTCGAGTGCCGGTGTCCTGCAGGTTTTAGATGTGTCCATGACCTATCACAGCTGATTTAAAGGGCTAAATGACTCCTCAGCATTTCTGAAGTTCTCCAGAGGCCTGGTAATGAACTAATCATTTGATTCAGGTATGTTAACCCAGGGTGCAATCTAAAACCTGCAGGACACCGGCAATCGAGGCCTGGAGTTGCCTACCCCTGCACTTCACGGTTCAAAGATTAACAAATGGCTCAGCTGCTTCTACATGCTGGGCGTTTTTCTGCAGGGAAAAGTCAGTCAGTGCACAGCTGCAGAGGGAACATCATATCTATACAGAACATCACTGTGGCTCAACTGGAAAGAGTACGTGTATATTTTCAATATAGATATAATGCAGGTAATGTGTGATAGCACTTTGAAATTAGGTTACCATTTTCTGATAAAATCAGGCTAACATTGATATTAGCTTAATATAAATCCCAAACACTTCAGGATGTAGCAGCAGGTTATTCAAACCATATATTAATCTTTAAAGTTTACTGTGTACAGTCTGTAATTTGTAAACCTATGCTTTCTAGTAGAAGGATCATTATAGGCCACTTTATGGCCATATACAAAATACAGGTATGAGTGGAAGCCCAGATGTCCCAGTTTTACACTGGGACTTGAACGCAGGTTACATTTGTGTGCACAGGAAGCTTTTTGAAAGATCCGATTCATGAAGCTGAACTTAATAAATCCTGTGTAAATCATCACCAACAGAACTGAAACACATGCAGTCCTCAGATGTCACACACATCACTGCACACTTTAGTCAATCTTAGTTTATATGCTATGCATTTTTAACACTTCTGAGGCAATTTCTCTCCATCCAGCTACATCGTGCAGCTTTAGAGAAGCCACACAGGTTAGGTTAGGCTGAACCTGTGTTGTAGTCTCGGTGTTACAGGATGAAACACACTGGATACCTTGTCTTTGTCAGCCTCGGAGCTCGTGGTCTCGTCAAGCTGTCTGAGATCCAAACTCTGCAGCTCAGAACCAGATTCATAGTCCCACAGCTTCAAAGTCCCATCCTGGTGAAGAAGCACACTGACACTCAAACTGCACATGATTTTTATCTGTTCAGTCAAAGTACTTCAGTAAAATCCAACCCCAGCAAATGTGCATTTTTGTTGTTTTGACTTGTTATTTTTTCCAATCTCATTCACATGATTTGTTCATCAGTAGAGTACAGTGTGTCAAAAGACACAAAACAAGACATTGTTTCAATAAAACAGATTTATGACCCTCCTATTCTCTGACCACTCTTTTTTTTTTAATGTTGATGTAGAGTGAAGCTCATAGAGGACTGCCCATGACAGGTAACAATGGGCTGGCATGCTTTACAACAGTGGGACAAACTGCAGAGAAAACTCACACATAGGGGTGGGCGATAGAAACGATATACGATAGAAACGATACAAATTTGGCCAACGATAGAGATTTTGACTATACCGCTCTATCGCGATAGCGCATGTTGATGATTTCATCAAGCTGCGCCTGTTTTGGTCAAAAGCATCGCAGCGGCTATAACCATTATCATCTGCAAATTATGGCGGGCCACAGTCATAGCAAAGAGATGAAGCACTTTTGAAATATGGGGAAAGCCAAAAACTGCGCTTCCTCCACTTCCGTAACATTGATTCATTAATGTTGAATTCTCTCACAGCTGTTCTATTCCCATGTTGTTGCAGTATATTAATGACTAACCTCGTATTGTGGATGAATAATCTCAGTTGTTCTCCTGACTGAAGTTTTCCCTGTGTATAGCCAGTGTTGGGGAGTAACGGAATACATGTACCGCCGTTACGTATTTAAAATACAAAATATGAGTAACTGTATTCCGTTACAGTTACCATTTAAAAAGGTGGTATTTAGAATACAGTTACTTTGTTGAAATAAATGGATTACACGGCGGTACTTCCCTGCTTCATATTGTGGCGGGTCAGGACTGTTTGGGTTTTGTTTGACAGCTACGTTCTGTTGTTCCAGGCGGCAGCGTTACGGTTGCCATGGTTACAGGGTGACGCTCTCTCTGCGTGTTTCCTGGGTTAGAGAGCGCCTGTTGTTGTTGTGCTAAGCTAATAGGCAGAATGCTACAGGTATAGCTCTAAAGAATGTAGCATCATGGGTAGTGTAGTCCGTGCTGCAGGGAGAATGGACTGCCATACACGTTATGTGTCTGTGAGCGAGGGAGGGAGAAAAAGGAAAAGTACGAGCTGTCATCGAGCAGAAACGGGAGCTGGAAGCATGTAAATATAATAATAACCACTGCAGCCAAGAAGAGAGCCTGACGAGCCCAGCTGTAAGTAAGCTATTAAGACTCGACTGTACACCGTGTTCGTGTTTTCCTCTGAAACAATAAGTTCTGTTGGAGCAGCCTTTCAACGCCTCTCTCTGTCTCTCGCTAGCAAAGTTGACCCAGACAACAAAGTAAAGCTAGTTTTCGGCTACGAGCCGACACAGAACCCACCGTATTAGCCAGAGGTCCCTTTACTACGGTTCGGAGCCGCGGACCTTCAGTAACAGTAATAATCACAGTAATAGTACATTCATGTAGTTGTAAACAGCATGATAATATATTAAGTAATCCAAAGTATTCAGAATACGTTACTCTCATTGAGTAACATAACGGAATACGTTACAGAATACATTTTGGGGCATGTAATCTGTAATCTGTAATGGAATACATTTTAAAAGTAACCTTCCCAACACTGTGTATAGCATCCTGCTATGTGATTGCATTTGTCCCTGACCTCCAGAATCCCTCACGTTAACTTTTATCGAGTGGAAAAAAAGTTAGCGTTCATCCTCCAGCTTCACTGTGCTAATGTTATGCTAACATAGCTGTGTCGCTAGCAATCACGTAGCACAACATTATATACCAGGTAGTCCAACTTCAGTAACCCTGCAAACGCCACTGCTGTTTAGTTTTCTGTCTTCATTTATGTTGGAAGTGATAGCAGAGCTGTACGTTTGAATTAGTTTCAAAAATTTCTCAGTCAGAACATGGTATGTCATGTTTAGGTGGAAACTAGCGGGCTAACTTCCTGTTAACTTCTAACTCCGTTAAATTTAATAAATTCTGTTTTCATGGATGCCTGGATGTTAAATGTGATTGTTACACCTGCTAAAGCAGCAACGCTGATCATTTTATTAAAGATGAAAGAATTTAGACAGTTTTTAACTCTTAGTGTTAGTTTGACTTTGGGACCTGAAGTAGACGGAGTTTTGGACCCAGATTACTCCGTGAAGCTCCTCACTACGGCAGCCGTAATGCTCTGACAATCCATCAAGCAGTGCGGCTTACCAAAGTTGTACTAAAACATTTTTAACAGATTTCTGCCAAAATCGGTTCAAGGTCAGTAAGCACAACCAGAATTCATACATAAGGCACACTCTTGATTTTTGAGAAAATTAAAGGATTTTAAGTGTGGAAAATACATTATACAGAAGAAAATAATATATCGCGATATATATCATTACCGCAAATGCTTCAAATTATATCGCCCAGCCCTACTCATACATATACTGGGAGAACACGCAGACTTCATGTTAGATGTCACGTACCCCTGATCCAGACAGAAGCCAGTGTGGATGTGCTGACAGGATCTGCAGGGCGCTGACAAACCTGAGAGAACACATAAAAAACACTGAAGCAAACCTCACCTACACGCTGCTACAGTGAAACCGTGCACAGACAGCGTTTTCCCTTTCTGTTAACACACTCACTGACGATGTCCCAGGCAGAAAGACTGGATGTTGTATGGAGACCTGAGATGGCTCACTCTGATCTTCTCATCACGGTCAGCTGTGATGATGTACTTGTCATCCAGCGCCACTGTCTGAAAGACGACACAAGAGCATCTTTAACAGACATTCTGATTCTGATTTCTCCCGACCGTGAGAAAGGAGACATCTAACTGATTCTGATCCGCAGGTCGCGCTGTGTGTTTAAGTCCTTGTGCAGAATCCATGTTCCTGCTCGCATTTACTGTCTTAGCTGTTTGGTGGTTGTTGAAATTTTGTGAGATTTCACCAGAGATTCTGGCATTTCGGGCAAAATAAATTTATATTAAAAAATCGATTCAGGATTTTAATGAATCGATTTTACGTTATCCAAGCCAGAATCGATTTTAATCAATAAACCGATTATAAAAACCCAGCCCTATAAGGCACTGAATGATGGTGGTGTTTCTTACTAGAGCTAGCAGCATGGATAGGTGGCCCATCTTCAGCTCGCCTTCTTTCTGTGGCTCAACCACCGAGAACACGTACACATCTCCTGATTTGTCCGCCACCAGCAGCTCATCCTCAGCCTGGGTGAACACCAGGGACGTGCACCTCCTCACCACCCACCTGTTAGACACACAGCGCCGTTCTGAACACTTCTGTGCAGTAGATGAAGCTACTGCAACTGAGTGACAGAGGTGAAGTCATACCTGATGCTGATGCAGTGCCAAGAAGGCTCACAGCTAAACAGAACTAGTCTCTTGTTGTCATCAGTCAGTGCCAGGAGCTTTCCAGATGGAGATACAGCAAAGGCGAGGACTTTATCACTTCCTGTTTCTTCTGAGGAACCACCGTCACTGATGAACAGAGCAGATATGTTATAGCTATATCCTAAAGCCTGACGGAAACTTCTGCGAGATTTCCCACAGCAGTCTAAATGCTGCATAAATCTGCTTCTACTCTGCGTCTGTGTTTCTCTTGTTCAGATTCTTATTTTCATTTGCACAATACAAACACGTTACCAGCCCATTTATACCTGTTCTTCTCATCCTTTGTATTCTTAGGCTTCTTCTCAGCAGTGCTGCAGTCAAACACAAATGGATCTCTGTGATCAAGGAGAGTAAATCAGTTACAATTCCATCTGAAATTCTACTGCCCGTTATCCACTCAACAAACATATATTTCAGCATCAATAAAGTAACAGGACAGCTGGCAGATGGATTTAGTTCATTTTAATTTGTCCCAACACAAGTTGCTGATGCAAATGAAATAATACTTTCATTAGGCTGGTAAAGAAGAAAAAAAGCTTATAGGAGAGCAAACACCTAAACGTGTACCAACAATTTGTTACTTTTTAGCATTTTATCTGTAGATAGCAACACTTAAAGAGGAGCAGAAAGAAATCAAAGGCTGCCAGATACCAAGCAAACCTAGGCGTCTGTAACAAGAGCTCAGTGTTTCATATACAGATAGCTCAACCAGGAGAGCTACAGCAGTATTTTCCAGATGTCAAAAGTCAAAAGTCGCCATCATGAATATACTCAGAGGGTTTGAAGCAGCTGAAGGTGGTGGCAGGCGGCAGAGCATCTCAGAGGAGGAAACTATTCGCTAATGTTCATCGGTTCCAGACTTCAAGCAGTCATTGACCGCAGAGGATGTTAATCTAATGTTCAAATAGCCCTCATAACTTTGCCGGTGTTCTGACAAACCATCCTACTTTGGCAAAACGTCCTACCATAAGTAGTTTATGCACATTTCTGCTGTCACAGAGTAATTCCAGCACCAATTTAAGTAGGTATGACGGTTTGCCACTTAACTTTGCCCATCAGAGTATGCTTGTAGCTCATATGCATACAGCCAGGATGGTTTGCCACTTCATTTTACCCGTTAAAGTATGCTTGTAGGTAACATTCACAAAGGTAGCATGATTTGCCACTGAATTTTAGCTGTTAAAGTACGCTTCTAGCTCATATTCAGAAAGGTAGGATGGTTTGCCACTGAAATGTAGCTATTAAAGTATGTTTCTAGCTCAGATTAACAAAAGTAGGACGATTTGTCACAAAATTTTAGCAGTTTAAGTATGCTTGTAGGTGACATTCACAAAGGTAGGTTGGTTTGGCAGTTAATTTTACCAGTCAGAGTATTTTTCTAGCTAATATTCACAAAGGTAGGACAATTTGCCACTGAATTTTGTGTTGTGCGCATGCGCAGAAACAACAGGTAGGATGGATTCCCAGAACACCGGCTCAGTTTCTGTTGAGCCTGTGGAAATGGAGGAACCCCTTTAATTAGGGCTGAGAGCTTTCAGCTTGTTTTACATCACTTCCCCTGTTGGTGTTTGCAGGAGCAACACTGCAAAAATGTGATCACCGTACATGTTTTTGTGGAAACAAGTGTAATTCGTAAGTGGCGGTTTTTATCATTTGAAACCATCGTTGTGTCATGATTTACATATCTCTAAACAATAAACAAGAGTTACCCCCTATCCACAGATTTTCTTGTATGGTTATCCACAAGTATAGATTCAGCAAGGAGAGCGCTTGGTTGGGTGGGGTGTAAGGGTAACAGCACTTTCTTTAAACAACATAATTAAGTATGACTTCCTATTTTAGAAAGCCCTAAAAGCAAGCTAACCATACGTCCATGTTCCAGTGTATTCGATCTAACGTGAAGAGCTGCGAGCATTTCTAACACGGAGCGTCCGGAACAAGTTGGAACCAATGAAAGAGATTTAAAGTCAAACCTGGCTTCCTTTGTATGTACTGCAAACAGTTTTTTGTCGCAGGTGACAATAATCCAGTTTCCACAAAAACCTACAGCACTCATGATGCTTAACGCGACCGGGTATCCATGTGTGCGACGGGAAACTGCCGTATTTTGTCGCGTACGAAATACGTCACGGAACGCCCCTTGAGTACAGGACGCACATAAGAAGCGCGGCCGTGTCCACAGGAGAAGAAGAACGAGTAAAAAGAACTTTAAAATCGGAGCAAAACCTTGAAAATTAAGATTTAAAGACTGCTCATACTTCCAGCACATGTAGCGCTTAGCTTGAAAGGTGGGGAAGTTTATTACTGAAGTATTTTAACATTGCTGTGATGCTGTTGTTCAGGTTTAGGATCTGTTGTTTTATGAATGGCTCATTGTGCCCAGCGCACGCAGGCTGTACAGAAATATGTACAACAGCTCGAGCACTGGGGCGTGGCAGCATGACAGTCCCACCCTGTCAACATGGCATCTGTTGTTACAGTTTTGCTCATATCCATCATACCCACGGGGGTACCAACAGTGAATGAAAATAAGGGAAACTTGCACCATGTCCCTGAGATGGCATCCAGCCACAGGGAGGGATACACGGGGCAACGCAAGCAAGCTCTAAATGAAACAGTTTCCCTTGTGAAATAGAGCAAGGTGCTGGTGAAAATTCTCCATAAGACCCAGTGACAGAAAAGCCTCATAAGAAACTGGGTCTGTCAGCTGTGGCTGTGGCTCAAATAGTAAAGCGAGTTCGAAGGTTGGTGGATGAATCCCTTGCCCCTCCTGTCCTGTGTCAAAGTATCTTTGAGCAAGATGCTGAACCCTGAGTTGCCCCCAGTATGTCCAAAAGAGTATATGTATGTGAATGTTAGGGTATGAGTGACTGTGTTACTCCCTCTCCCTGGCAACAAAGGGGATTGAATCCAAAGCTGGTACAGCTCCACCCTCGCTGGGAGACAGACTGACCTGTACTTTGATTTTTCCCCCTTTTTTGAACACACTGCACCCTCAGCTTTATTTATGTCTGTGACAGTGTTGTTCTGCACCTCTTTGTGCAGGATGGCTCGACACATCGGCACAGTTGGCAACAACTGAGGCAAAACACTTTTTATCGTAATGTCTCTGTGGACCCTGCTGGTGGGACACCTGGTCCTCAGGTGCCTGGAAAGGAGGACCCTTAAAGCCTACATTAGCTTTTTCTCAATTCAGGAGCTGCATCCTTCAGGGGACCCGGCCTTCACAGTCTACGTGGGCCAAGTCCTCCGAAGACTGAGAATGCTGGAAGTGAGTGGCTGTGAAAGGGGACGGTCTAGCCTTCAGATTTGTGTCACCAGCTGTCTCAGTGGAGTTTAATAATTGATTGATTCACTGATTCTCTACCAACTCCAAAAGTAGAAAAGTTGTAACACTATGTAAAATATACATAAAAACAGAATACAGTAATTCATGATTATAATTTCTCATTTTGAATTTGATGGCAGCGTCAGCTCTTCAAAGTTGGGGTGGGGAGAACAAAAAGCTTGAAAAGTAAGTGACATCAAAAGAAATATCTTTTGCCACTGATTATGTTAACTGGCCAGGTCAGTGACATGATTGGGTATAAAACGAGCAGCTAATGCATAATTTATGGTCCCAGAAACACGTCTGTCTACATACATGTTCTAACAGCAAGAGCAAGCTGTTCACCCACTTCAGATGTGCTCCCATGAAATCCTTTAAGATCCTAATTGTACATCGCTGGAACAGATGTAAAACTAAATACAGCAAGAAAAGCATAGACAGCATCTGTCGTGGACATTTTTTCATTACAATTAACAGTCAGTTTCACTCCAGCTCTCTAGGTACTTTCGTATATCTTCCCTCTTCACCGCCCTGGCTGCTTTGTACAGCACAAGCAGCAGTGGCCCACAGACTATTCATACTATTCATACAAATTGTCATATACAGACAGTGTTGGGGAGTAACGGAATACATGTACCGCCGTTACGTATTTAAAATACAAAATATGAGTAACTGTATTCCGTTACAGTTACCGTTTAAAAAGGTGGTATTTAGAATACAGTTACTTTGTTGAAATAAATGGATTACACGGCGGTACTTCCCTGTTTCACATTGTCGCGGGTCAGGACTGTTTGGGTTTTGTTTGACAGCTACGTTCTGTTGTTCCAGGTGGCACCTTACGGTTGCCATGGTTACAGGGTGACGCTCTCTCTCTGCGTGTTTCCTGGGTGAGAGAGGCCTTTTTGTTGTTGTGCTAAGCTAATAGGCAGAATGCTACAGGTATAGCTCTAAAGAATGTAGCATCATGGGCAGTGTAGTCCGTGCTGCAGGGAGAATGGACTGTCATACTCGTTATGTGTCTGTGAGCGAGGGAGGGAGAAAAAGGAAAAGTACGAGCTGTCATCGAGCAAAAACGGGAGCTGGAAGCATGTAAATATAATAATAACCACTGCAGCCAAGAAGAGAGCCTGACGAGCCCAGCTGTAAGTAAACTTTTAAGACTCGACTGTACACCGTGTTCGTGTTTTCCTCCAAAAACAATAAGTTCTGTTGGAGCAGCCTTTCAACGCCTCTCTCTGTCTCTCGCTAGCAAAGCTGACCCAGACAACAAAGTAAAGCTAGTTTTCGCCTGACACAGAACCCACCATATTAGCCAGAGGTCCCTTTACTACGGTTCGGAGCCGCGGACCTTCAGTAACAGTAATAATCACAGTAATAGTACATTCACGTAGTTGTAAACAGCATGATAATATATTAAGTAATCCAAAGTATTCAGAATACGTTACTCTCATTGAGTAACGTAACGGAATACGTTACAGAATACATTTTAAAAGTAACCTTCCCAACACTGTATACAGATAACTATTGAAATTCTTAGACGTGTCCCCCAACTTTACATGAACATATATAAAGTAAACAGGTATATTAAAGAAAACAATAATAATACTAAAATTAAAATGTAATAAAAATACTAAAAGTGTTAAAAATTATAGAGAATTTAAAACAAATAGTTTAGCATTTACAGTTTGTGCAAAACTGCAGTGAGCATTCAAAGTGGCATTGTTTAAAGTGACAGTGTGTCCAGTAACTGTAGTGAGTGTGTTCAACACAGTAAAGCACTGTGTTGTTCGGATACACGGTGGCTGTGATGCTCATGCTCAGATTTAGGTTTTATCAAGTCTGGCAGAGATGAATTTGTATTTAAGATGATGATGCTTAGATTAATTCACTGAACTCCAGCTGTATACTGTCAAGTGTAAAGACAGTATAAACTGTATAGTGTCAGTGTGGGGGATGAAACTGCTGACATCTTGTTAAATTCAGTTGTTTAAGGACACAAAGAGCAGCAGGTCAGCAGATTACAGCATGTGCATAAAGAAAATCTACAGAAGACCACATTAGAAATTACTGGGAGTCGATACTTCTCCCTATGTGGAGCCATTACAGCCAGTTTTAGGGTTTTCCGACCTGCTGAATCCTACTTGGAAATGCAGCTGGAAACCTGTGTGCTTATTGCAGCAAACACAGCAGTCTTCTCTCTGTGTGTTTTACTTTATAAACTGATTTATTGTAAAGAGCAGCACGATTGTTAACAGAGGGAGAATCCGTTACAGTCACAGCTTGTTGTCTTTAACAGTCTCAATATTTTTGTTTGTTGTTTGTGTGGATTTCTCCGAAATTTGTGTTGAGTTATTCACAATCACAGTTTAATAAGCAGTTGTGACCACAGCCAAATTGGCCAGCAGGTGTCACTGTGGAGATGGGTTTCATCTCCACGGGGATAGATGAGATGGAGGCAGGTGATCCGCTGTGGCGCCCCCACAAGAGTGAGTCTCGCTTATTTACACGAGGAGAAGCCTCCAAATGTCTGTACTGACACAACCTAAATCACTATATAGTAAAAGTAAAAAGAAGGCCTAACGAATCACGTCGCTTTTAAATCCTTTAAAATCAAAACATTGTTTTTCAAAGTTCCATTGGTATCACGGAACTGTCGTATTTAAGCCCAGTTTCCGACCGGAGAATAATATTGGGAACACGAAATGGCGACTTTCTTGTTTCGCATAGGACGATTCGGTCCTCTCAAGGTAACAAGAACTGTACTAGCTCTCAGTGTTTTACTGTATCGGTGTCGTGTTTAGTTGTACTAATACAGATACAACACTTGGACTCAGTCACATCAACGCTGGCGTCTGTAGTACACACCAGACGGCAACTGTCGGAACAGGACAGGCCAACCGCAGCACCGACACATGACCCTGAAACTGTCACAGTCACATCGTTTGTTCCTGTTGTTATTGGAAAGAGGCGAACTACTTTAAAAAAGGGGAAATAAATTATCTCTGTGCTCTGTGATAGTTTAAGCCGTTTTTATCACGGTTAGGACTGTTTTTTTTTTTTTCTTAGGGTGGATGGATTGCATAGCATACAGGCACAAAACTGTATTGTTGGTGGCTGATGGCTCGTGTCAGATGATGATGGTCCTCACGTACTTTTCGTCCCTTGGTCCAAAATGTGAACATCGGCATCCTTTATGTGCAGGTGTACAATTGAGTCTTACGCTGTGGTGGCTCTTCCATGTTGTGGGATGGCTGTTTGGTTTCTCCTTTGTAGAGGTCCCAGCATTCTCTGCTGCACTTGATGCACTTATACATGTTTTTAGCTTGTGTTGGCCTTGGGACCGACTTTTAGAACCCTTCCCAGGCGTGTCAGCCCCAACTCACACCTTTCCTCGGTGACTTGATAAAATAGGTGATAAACGAACATAATAAAGCTAAAATGTCTTCACAGTCTGATTTTATGAATAGATTAATGTACTCATCAGGCATAACATTATGATCATTGACATCTGAAGTAAAATTTTGATTTGCTCCCATTAATAGGTGGAATATATTTGGGAGTAAGTGGACATTTTCTCCCCAAGGATCATGTGTTAGAAGCAGGAAAAAACGGGGAAGCGTGAGGATTTGACTGAGTTTGATAAGGGCCAAAGTGGGATGGCTAGACGACGGGGTCAGAGCATCTCCTAGTGTGACGGCAATGTGATGCTTTGGGTAATGTTCTGCTGGGAAAACGTGAGTCTTTGTGGGTATTCTCGGATGGCCGAGGTAATGCATGCTGCCACAGAGCAAAAAGGTTCAGAAATGGTTTATGGTTCACAACAATGATTTTGAGGCGCTCACTTGGCCTCCAAATCCCAAGATCTCAGTTCAGTCGAGCATCTGTGAGATGTGTAGGACAAAAAAGTCAGATCTATGGAGGTCCCAGCTCGCAGCTTACAGGACTTGAAGGATCTAACATGTTGGTGCCAGATTCCACTGCGCACCATCAGGAGTCTGGTGTAGTCCATGCCTCGGCCTGAAGTCAGGGTTGTTTTGGCAGCTGAAGGAGGACCAACACAATGTTAGGAAGATGATTATAATGTTACAGTTAATCAGTCTAAGTAAGAGTGCTCAAAACGAGCAGTGTGTATGTGGTGGAATTAAGGCATGACGGGACCACAGATCCATGTTTTGAGCCATTTTATTTAATATTTGCATCACACCACCACAACCCCCCACACCAACCCCTGAGTCCCCGTGTTTTAACACGGCGGGCGTGATTGCGGATGCCGTGCAGGTGCGTCCGCACGGCACCGCAGACCACGCCCCACCACACACCCCCATCGCCTGATTGAGGCCGGGGAGCAGCGCCGCCTCTCCCGGCTGAAGCGGCTCCTCGGGCGCCGCCTCTCCCGCCGCCTCTCCCGCCGCCTCTCCCGGCTGAAGCGGCTCCTCGGGCGCCGCCTCTCCCGCCGCCTCTCCCGCCGCCTCTCCCGGCTGAAGCGGCTCCTCGGGCGCCGCCTCCGCTGCTGCTTCTGCCGCTGCCGCCGCTGCCGCCTCGAGCATCCCCTCGCGTGGCTCCTCTCCCTCCAGCCGGCGCAGACCCTCGCCTGCCTCGTCCTCTGCCTCCGATTGGAGCGGCTCGTCCACCGCTCCCGGCAGGAGCAGCCCTTCACCCGGCTGTTCCTCCTGCTCCGGCAGGCTCGGACCCCCGCGTGACTTGTCCACCACCTCCGGCTGCCGAGGTGCCCCACACAGCTCCTCCACCGCTTTCCCACCGTCAGTATACCCCGGTGGGGGTGGCGGCATCGAGGTCGCCCAGGCCTGGAGCAGCGCTGCCAGCTCCGCCATCTTTCCCAGGTGGCGTTCGCTCTCCTTCCGCAGCTCTTCCTGTTGGCGACGCACCTCCGCCGCCTGCTCCCGCTGGGTGGCCGCTATTTCGGCCACCATCTGGGCCAGCTCCTCCCTTCCTGGCTCCGGTAAGGACCCGCCGTGCCGCCTCCTGGGTTTCAGCACCAATGTGGTGGAATTAAAGCACGACGGGACCACAGATCCATGGTTTGAGCCATCTTTATTTAATATTTGCATCACACCACCACAACTCCCCACACCAACCCCTGAGTCCCCGTGTTTTAACACGGCGGGCGTGATTGCGGATGCCGTGCAGGTGCGTCCGCACGGCACCGCAGACCACGCCCCACCACAGTGTACAGTTTAGGTCAGAAGTTTATATACGCTCATCACTGGGCATGAATGTCACGTTAATTTGACTTGTTCTTTTTTCCAGGGTGGAATGATTGTACAGCATATATCTTTAATGGCTTTAAAGTTTGAATTTATTTTGGATTTTCCATACACTGTCAAAAATATACATACTGGCTTGAATATATGCAAACACTGACACCTCAACCAGATGCTTTTGGTAGCCACCAGCAAACCTCTGGCATAATTCTGGCTGGTTATATGACCAATCTTTCTGGTACAATTGGTAGAGTTTATTTAAATTGGTTGGATTCCTGGGATGGATCCAACTTTTAAGTGTAGTCCACAAATTTTCAATAAGGTTGAAGTTGGGATCTTTGGGAAGGATATTCAGTAAGGCTACGTTCACACTGCAGGCGAAAGCGCATCAAATCCGATTTTCTTGACCCTCTGCGACCCATATCCGATCATGGTGTGACAGTGTGAACGGCACAAATCCGATATTTTCAAATCCGATCTGGGTCACTTTCGTATGTAGTGCTGAATCCGATACATATCCGATGTTTCAGAAAGCTGCTGTTTGATGGTCAAGTCGCATTAAATCCGTCTTTTACGTCACTGACACAAGACAGACGCCAATTATCAGCGCCGGAGAAGACATCGCGAACGCTTCCTGTCCATCCAGTGAAACTGTTGGGAAGACAACGTTGGAGAAACGTGAACATTTTCTTTGTTCTGTATAATCTGCAGATTCTGACAGAAATCTGCAACTATCCTTTGAAGCAGCGCTCCTCTAAAACAGCAATAAGGATCATTATTAGGTTATTTACATTATTATGTAAATAACAAAATAACTTAAAGCAAAAATTGAGAAACGTGAAGTCTGAAGTCTTTATATTAACGACCATCAGTCAAACAATAGTTTGCTCTGGGTCTAAACAGAGCGTGTTGTGTGTGATGTCTTCTTTTGCGCATGCGGCCGCTTTGAGCGTTCACACTAGAGCGCGTTTGCTGTCACATTTTATTTGTAGTGTGAACGAGCAGACAGAAAAATCGGATTTGATCAAAAAATCGGATTTGAGCATCAAGACCTGCAGTGTGAACGTAGCCTAAGTGTGATGTTAGCCTGCTCTATCCATTCTAAAAACACTTTTGATGTGTGTTAAGGATCATAGTTTATTCAGATTTGCAGCAGGGACACATTTAAACATTGTCCAAGTTTGAGGTGAAGTCGGAGAATTTGGAGGTAGACCAGAGGTTTCTTAATAGGTCAGCACCCTCTCAGACCATGACAATGTAAAACTCACTTCACGGTGGACAGTGTTGATGGTGTTCAGGCAGTTTCCTCTTCGTGGCAGACTTCAACATTGGTCAGATAAATAAATGCTTAGTGGTGGTGGATGCAAAAATGGTGCAGATAGACTTAAAGTGACTATAAAGAAGTTAATGTGTGTCAGGTCTTTTCAGACAGGATTAAGAAAATAGGACGCTGCGAGAACCAGTGAAATGATCACAAAAACGAGCCTGAATGTGTGGTTCTGTACTCTCACTGGACAATGTTTTGTTCTCTTCTGCAGCGTCTCCAGTTGGAGAACTTGGGAATCCTGAAGACTTCTCCAGCTGCTTCGTTCTGCACCAAGACTGAAAAACCAGCAAAACCTGGGAAGAAGACCAAGACTGCAGGCAAGAAAAAGACCTTTGGGTTCTGTTAACTGCTTTACGCTGTGGCTTTTTAAGTTGTGCTGGGTGGTTGCTTTTGTTCATTCATACAATAATGCATATGTGCACGATGAGTAGGGATGGGTATCGTTTAGGTTTTATCCGATACCGGTGCCAAACTGGTACTTTTAAAACGGTGCCGGTGTTTAAACGGTGCTCAAACCGGTGCTTAAAGAATGGAGAACACAAAATTGGTCCAAAAATCTCTCATGTTCAGCTGTTTTTTTGTAAAAAGATAACAATGTTAGCCTTTTCTGCAGCTATGGGGCATATATGATATCCCTCTTGGCTGGAAGCAGTGCTTAATCAATGGAAAAAACAAACTTTGTCCAAAAACCTCTCATGTTTAACTGTTTTCCACTTTTTCTTTGGTCATTTTAGCCTTTTTGGCCAGGGTGAAGGGAGTATCTGCCATCAAACAAGAGTTTGCATCTTTTGCTGTGAAGTACAGCCAGACTTTTGACCGCTTCGCTTTGGGCATTTTTAATCTGTAGCTCTGCTCTAAAAGTACGTACGTACCTGGACCCACCTACTATCCTCGGAAACGTAAAATGATTGGCTAGAATTCAAAGTGTATCACAGCTCAGGAAAATAAAAGCACCGAAATGTGCGCTGCTTTTCGGTCTGGTTACTACCGTTTATGTCAGAACCGGTGCCATCATGGCACCAGATACCGGTACCCATCCCTAACGATGAGTATATGTGTACTTTCAGTTATGATGCCTTTAAAGTGTAACATGCACCTCTTTCCACAGTGAAGCTAATGTGCCATATGATTTTTACATTTTAGAGCATGTGGTACATTTTAATCATTTTAATTGAATTCACTAGAAGTCTGTAAGGGAGAAAGCTGCTGCTGTTTTACTCTGTGACATGTTGTTAGTTTTGTGGTCCTTCTAATAGCCAATTTTCTAAATTTGTACGAAGCTATTCTGAATGATCTTAAACATGTTATTTCTTGATAATCAACATTCCCCGTCTCCTTTTAATACAAAAATGGGAAATAAAACAATCCCTGTCATCGGTTGCCAGCTAAATAGTTTTGTTTTGTCTTTCTTAAACATTGGTACCAGCCCAGATGAGCCGTAGATCCTTGATGATGAAGCTCTTTGGTCAGTCCTTGTAGTGGTGGCCACAGGGGATTATTGTTGTCTTCTGTACGGTGGCCCTGAGAGGCCAAACGGACTGCAACTTCAGAAAACACTTGCAAAAAGAAAAATGCTGCAAAAAGAAAAATGCTGCAAAAAGAAAAACGCTGCAAAAGCACACAAAGCACAACGGAAATAGGAAAAAAGACAACGGAAATGTTTCTGGGGAGACAATAACCAGACAGACCAGTTGCACGAACCAAAACATGTATGTATGGCTGTATCCCAATTTAGGGACTGTTTCCCAATTCAGGGTCTGCAGCCTTAAAGTACGCAACCTTAACGGTCCTCAAGGGCTGCGTACTCAAAGACCGCTGAGGCTGGAAGTGCGAGGCTTGTAGGCTTGTGAAATGGGACGGTCTAGCCTCCGTCGCGCTGCCCAGGTTGCCTAGCAACCATGATACTAACAGCTGGAAACGTTTCATACAGCTTTGTTTGACAGAAATGAAGGAGAACATATTTTGTACATTTGTTTCTACATGAGCTCTGTGTGATTTGATAAATATCTGAGGCTGAGACCACAGGACTGTAAAACATGATTGTTGGGCTTCATTTCTGTACTGAACAGTCATTTAAGATTAGCTAGTAAATAACAATTAGTTAATGTTGTTCATGAGACTAAAGTCATCTCACTTTGGTAATGTAAATATAATATGGCCAATATTATATTAATCATTATTAGTTATTACAGCAGTGAACATGAACTCTGTGTCAAACACTGAGCTTCAGTAAAGATTCAAGTTGCATTTATTTATATTTCCTATCACCTTAAATCTTCACTTAAAGACAAGTATCTGTGACAGTGTATATATAGATGTATTATATATAAGAGACAAATATTGTTCTTTTAATATGTTGGCATTACTAAATTTGGCTAATGCTTATATATGTGTGGAAGAAGCAAATGTACGAGCTGTGATAACTGTGTCTGATAGAATGAAGAGTAGACTGATATATGAAATATTCCTTTATTGGGTGAGAAAATCAGACCATGTCATAACTGCTTTAAGTCATACAGAATAGATATCAGAGCCTTAAACAGGCTGATTCTGCTAAATGGGTCAAACTGGGCAGAAAGTCTACAAACACATAACATCCTTATAGAATATGATGTAACACTATAGATCAACTTACCTCAGAATATATAAAGCATATAAACAATTACAGCGATATGATGCAACAAACACAGCAGCTACTAATCCAAAACACTCAAAGCTTCATAGAACTGAAACAAACATTTATTTTTAGCTCCATTCAGCTGCTGATACATACTTTAGGTTTCTGAACATTAAACTTGTTGCTGCCTTTCACAGTGTGTAACTTGAAGGCCCTGAGTACTTTCTCCCACACTGAAAACACTGGGATGATAAAATTATTTGAACATTACCTAATAAGACTGATTCAGGACAGACAATTAGTTATGTTAAACTTTCCTAGCAGTCCTTCACAAACAGGGAACAGTCTGTCTATTCTCTCCATCTGTCAGCTGCTGCTGGCTCTTCCTCCTCCTCTTCCTCACACACTGCTGAGTTTGTCCTGGTGGATCATCAGGGGTGCAAAGCCTCACAGATGATGTGCAGCAGTGGGTCCCTCAGTCTGTCCTCACTCTGGACACTGGCAGTTGTCACACATGGAAATCAAATGTGTGATAAGCTGCAGGATTCAAACACAAGTGTAACTTATAAACACATGTTCATCCTTTTATTCCACAATCAGAGAGAAAGAAACAGAGAGAGAGTGCAGGACAGACAGGTGACAGTCTCAGGTGTACACACTGCTACAAACAGGAGGATTTAGTGTTTGTGTTATTACGAAACAAGAAGAGTTCCCAGATGGTACAGTGGACACATGTGTGACTCCTGTGATTAAAGCATCTTTCTTTCACTTAACGAGTGAACCGTCAGCTCGTTCAAACACACGTTAAAGTCCGTTTGGCTCGACACCACCAAACAGAGGCAGCAATATAACATAGCTAACATTAACAGTGCAGTGAATCCTGCTTGTGCCGTGATATTCAGGACTGCAAACCGAGCAGCATCACTGACTTTCAGCTTGTTGTGTTTGTGGATATATGACTGACTTTAATTATCCACAAAATCATCACATTCTCTGTAGAATTAAGGTCGACTATCGAACGGCGTATATTTTAAAGTAAAGACTTTAAAACAAAGTAAACGCTGAAAGTACAAACATCGCTAATGTCACATAACTTTGCCGGCATGTGGCCAACAGTAATGTTTTAATGTTCTTGTGACATAATAATGTGTGACATAATATTCAGAACTTACTTTTGAAAGTTTACTCTTTGGCCGCTCCGCTTCCACTTCTTTGAAGTGTCTCCCAGTCCCAGTGCACTTGTTAGCATGTTTTGGTTCGTGCAACTGGTCCGTCCAGTTATTGTTTCCCCAGAAACATTTCCGTTGTGTTGTGTGTGCTTTTGCAGCATTATTCTTTTTGCAGCATTTTTCTTTTTGCAAGTGTTTTCTGAAGTTGCAGTCCGTTTGGCCTCTCAGGGCCACCGTCAATCATATCGATCCCCTCCATGTCTTCCTACATATGTCAGTCTTCTCTGAGGTCTTCCTCTTGGCTCCATATTGATCATCTTTTGTCCGGCATATCCTCGACCCCTCCTGCACGTCAAAGTAGGGCTGCACAATTAATCGTTAGAAAATCGCGATCTCGATTCATACTTATGTGCGATCTCATTTCCAAATGACAACGATTTAAAAAAAAAAAAGATGATGGAGAGCACGTGAAACTGCCCGAGGGGAGGAAACACAACGAGCGCAGAGGAAACGTTTCCTGATGGCGGTGAGAATGACAACCCCACTGAAAAATTACTTCCAAGAAAAGGTTCTCATTCCTCCGTGTGGAAGTTTTTTGGCTTCAAAGAAGACGATGAGAGTCAAAAAAATATCATTTGCAAGCTTTGTTTTGCTATAGTAGCAGCACCACAAGCTAACACTACAAATCTGTATAACCACCTCAAACGTCACCATAAAGTGCAATATGACGAAGCTGTAAAGGCCAAGAAAGTGACAGGAGAAAATCTGTCCCGGTCAACCACCCAAACATTAATAACGGGAACCTTATACAGCGCTTCCCTATACCCGTCGACCTCCCGCAGGCACAAAGAAATTGCGGAGGCTGTTACTTATCACCTGACCAAAGATATGGCTCCATCAACACTGTGCAAAACGAGGGATTTAGGAGAATGATCAACACCCTGGACAAACGCTACACAGTGCCGTCCCACAACTATTTAAAAATGTTGCACTACCTGCTCTATACACGCAGTGTCGAGCAACGAGACGGAATTACAAGCAGTACAACATTTTGCGGCAACGACAAAATGTGAGCCATTTATTGTTTTTATGTTCAGTCTCAACTGTTACGAAGTTGATGTGCAGTTAATAAGTGCAAGAAATATTTATACTGGAAAAGGAAATCGTGAGAGAATCGTGATTCTCATTTTATGCAAAATCGTGCAGCCCTACATCAAAGCCATCTCAACTTTGGAGACAAAGTGAGAGAAGCAATCTGCTCAACCTGACGTACTGATTTCTAATTCTGTCACTCCTCAGGACTTGAAATCTTACGATCTTCAGCTTCAGCTGTACCTTGTGACTCTATGTTACTGCCATCATCTCCAACCCATACCGTCTCGTAAACCTTCCCTTCGGCTCTTGTTGTGATGCTTCTGTGATGTATCACCTTTGGCGCTCTTTTTCACCCACTCCACCGGGCCTGCACTCACCTGCTGTAAAGCAGGTCATCTACTAATCTGAGGGTTGTTGGTTCAATCCCTGGTCTGCATGCCAAATATCCTCGGGAAAGCTACGAACACAAAGTTGCTCTCTGATGCATCGGAGTATGAATGTGAATAGAAAACACTTACATAGAAAAAGCATTTGCTTGTGTGAATGAGGAAAGTTGTGCAACACGCTCTATAAGAACCAGTGCCTTTACCATTCAGCTCTCTTGGGCATTATCTGTTGTTTGGATAGTTACAGTTGACTGTTCTGTCTGTAAAGAGTCAACAGGGATTCCTCGTTGACCTCATCAGCCAACCTGTCCATCACCACTGCAAACAAAAAGGTCCTCAGAGCTGCTCCCATGTAATCCCACCCCAACCTTGAACCCGTCTGTCAGTCCTACTGCACACCTCACCTTTCCACAGGCGAAAGGTGAGGTGTGCAGGTGAGGTGTAGAGATGCAGACTTTCGGTCGTCCCTCTTCTCTTCAGTGTTCACGCCTGTTTTAATGTTCTGCAGCTTGAAGCCCTAAAAATCCAGTATTTGTTTACAGCATGTACCTGCTTGGAGATTCTCTTAATTCTGATTCTTTTGGTGATACCATAATTTTATGTTATACTGAAATTGTTCCACAGTTTGCAGAGGCAGTTTATAGAAGTTGGTGATCATCTGTTCATCTTTACTTCTTTAGAAATTCGACCTCATTAAGATGCTCTCTTCAATCATGTCACTGACCTGTTGCCTGTTAAACTAATCAGTTACAAAATGTTTTCCCTGCTATTTCTTTTTTTTAGTAACACTTTTCAAAAAAGCTTATATTTTTCATAAAATTGTAAGATGTGTCAAAAAACATATCAAATGTTTAAACGATGTTCTGTTACGTATAAAATAGGTTTGTGAGGTAACAGCTCCAGATTCTGGGATTGGGGAAGTACATTTGATTCTAAGTGGGATTTAAAAGTATCTAAGAGGAGTTGTGAATGCACACCGACAAATCAAATTGAATATATTTTATTATTTAACTGTTCATGTTATATTTACCATTTTCTTCAGCAACAGAGGCTCCAGATGAGAGAGCAAACCTGTTAGCCTACAAGACAGCAGTTGCCTTCCCAGTTAGGCTTTCAGGGTCTGGATGTTTTCCAGCACAGTCTGTGGATGGAACGGGACCAGCGGTTGTCTCCACTGCAGAAAGCATTGTAGCTGCACAAGCCATCACTCCTGTTACTGCTGCCAGTGAGCAAGTAGCTGCTGAACCAACAGCCGACTCCGATTCAGACTCTACCGACTCCGAGTCGGACTCTACTGACTCCGAGTCGGACTCTGACTCTGAGGATGAGAAGAAGAAAGAAACCAAAGGCTTTGCACCAGAGGCAGAACCCCAGAGGATCATAGTCACAGAAGTAAAGGCAGGCACTAACGAAGCTCAGGATGAATATGGGGCTCCTATCACACCTGGTGTAGAAACACCAGCACCCTTAGGAGCAGCTCAAGCTACAGTGACTGTACCCAGTGTTGGTTTTGAGAAGCTGGTGAAGTCCGGCCCTGAAATCATCACTCGAGAGGTGACTGGGTCTGACGTTTCAGCCAAAACTGCTGCAGGAGTGACAAAAGATGCTGCATTTCCTGTTGATGCTCAAATAGAAGTTCCGGGCGAAGCCGTTGGTGAGGCTCTAAAAGACCCAAGGTCTTCCTCTGCTGAAGCTGCTCCTGTGGCTGGAGGCGAAGCTGCTGAAGCTGGAGCAGAAGACGCCCGTCCTGCTGAAGCTGCTGCTGAAGCTGGAGCAGAAGACGCCCGTCCTGCTGAAGCAGCTGCTGAAGTTGCTGCTGAAGCTGCTGCTGAAGCTGGAGCAGAAGACGCCCATCCTCCTGAAGCAGCTGCTGAAGCTGCTGCTGAAGCTGGAGCAGAAGACGCCCATCCTGCTGAAGCTGCTGCTGCGGCTGAAGCTTCAGTCTGTGCAGGGAGCACCGAGGAGCAGATGGACCTTGCTCCTATTGTAACTGAAACTGCAGGAGAGGAACTGCAGACAGAGGCCACAGCTGAACACTCTAAGGGTACACACTACACTACCCTGACCCTCAAATCTTTACCTCCCTCTCTTTTTATTTATGTCTCTTCTAGAAATGACCATTGTTTTTCTGCCTGTGCCTCCAAACACAGTCTGAGTGCTGTTGCTCTGTTAACCAGGCGGCAGCTTCCCTCACATGTAACAGTTCATGTTGTATTTTAAAAGTATCGTCCGTGTTTTCTATTTAATGGCCTCCTTTAAGCGTCTCTAGGTGTTGGTTTTATTATCAGAATGCTACTATGTTTAGCACCGTTTGTCCAAGACAAATTTCCCATGTGGGACAATAATGTTTATTCTTATCTTCTTAACTTGGATGTAAACTTAGATGTAACTAAAGCAAACTAAAACTATCTCTGATCCTAACATAAATAAGGGAGATGCAGTAGTTTAAACTTGTCTGTAATATTAGAGAATACTTTGGGATATGCAGCTTGTTTTTCGCTGACAAACCCCAAAACACTGGCAACATTGATGTTCAGGTTAAAGACAAACGTCAGAGGTTTGTTGTTCCTGACATTAGAATATGCCAACTTTACACTGGTGTTGATTGTTTTAAGTTCCCTGAAAGTTCTGCTCATCCACATAAGAGAACTGAAAAAGTAAACGGGATGAAAACCTCTATGGAGGTCATCTTTGCAGATTGAACTGCTTGCCAATTTAGTGCAGGTAAACAATAACAGGACTAGAAAGAGTAGACTGAAATCATCTCAGGAACATACTGTAGGCACATGAAAACTGGCACAATATCATGTTTGTGACAGAAACAAGCTTCATTGAGTTTTCTTTGTTCTTTCTGGGATCGATTATATTGGAGTGCATGATGCCAGATGGTGTTTTCTGCAGCTCCTGACCCCTCCCACACCCTCTAGTCACAGAATGGCTAAAATGCTTATTTCCTGCTAATAACATTGAAGGATCATATTAGGGCTGCCACAAACGATTATTTTGATAGTCGACTAGTCACCGATTATTTTTGCGATTAGTCAACTAATCAGATCATCATCCATTGGACGTAAAACGTACAGCTTATTGCACCATCAGCATCTGCTCTTATATAACTATCATTAGCTTACAGCTTTAAGTGTTTAAGGTCTGTGCTAACTAAAAATAAAGACAAGATGATAGTTTATTAAATTTTAATGAAATCTGCAGATTGTTTTGGTGAAGTTTAATAAACTCTTTGCTATCTAAAATATAACAGGACACCAGAGTAAATTCTCGAGCATCTCACATTTCTGATAATCAGCTGTCTGCTTGACGTTTATTCAGCTGTGTAAAAACTATAACTTTAATCTCAGCCAAACCGATTTACTCAGGAACAAATAAAATACTAAAAAAAACAAACAATAACATTTTTAAGTTATCTAAGTGACTTATATATCATGTTTAACCTGAGTAGCGAAAGACGGCGGTGGGTTTGAAAACGATTTGCCGGGAGTCCGGTGTTCTCACGGCTCTAGTGAGCCTAGCCCCCGGCTAGCTATCAAGCTAGTGGGTAACAGACGTCTCCGAAAACGTCGGAGCGCTTTTGAAAATATGTGGTGTCTTGATAAACTGAGCAGATATTTGAGGTTTACACAGCTACATTCTCGCCTGAAAATATGTTAAACGTTTATTTTGTGACCCAGAAAGAATAATAAGAGTAATATTAAAACTAACTAGCTGCCGCCATTGTTGGAAACTGAGGCCCTTTCTCAATTCTCAAGTACGCAAGTACGTACTCGCCGAGAACACGAGCACGGACTCGCGATTTGTACAATTGGAACACCAGCGTACTTGATGATGTCACAGGTCCGGAGTTTTTACTGCCCTCCTTAATGTAACTGTGAGTAATATGTTATGAAGCTTAACTTTAATCACAGCCAAACCGGTTTACTCAGGAACAAATAAAACACTGAAATAAACCAAACATTAACATTTAGAAGTGATCTAAGTGACTTATATATCATGTTTAACCTCAGTAGTGAAATCTCTATTAATAAAAATAGTGTACATGTACATACGTGTACATACCTTAATAAAAACAAGCAGGTGAGATGTTAGAACGCTTTTATTTTTATTTTTATTTTAGTGGACACTCAATACAATAGACAACTACTGGGGTTTGGGGTTTGTTTAACCTGAGTAGTGAAAAGACCGCGGGGGGGTTGAAAACGATGTGCCGGGAGTCCGCTGTTCTCGCCGGCTGTAATAATCCTCGACCTCGCTGTCTGCTATGGAGCTGGCGGGTCACAGACGTCTCCGAAAACGTCGGAGCTCGTTTGGAAATATATGATATCTTGATAAATCGAGCAGATATTTGAAGTTTACACAACTACATTCTCGCTTGAAAAGAACTTAAAAGTTTATTTTGTGACCCAGAAAGAGTAATATTTAAAAGTTTTTAGCCCCGCTCGTCCGCCATTGCCGCGTTTGAGTTTTGGACGAAATGCATTCTGGGATATTTAGCTGTACCAAGTCCACACAAGTCACCACCGATGCATGCTCGATAAAACGGGCGGAGCGAGAACACATCCGGGACTTTTTTCGCGTTCTCGGCTTGATGCGTACTTTGAATTGGAACAGTACTTGGTCTCCGACTGATGACGTATCACGAGTACACGAGGAACGCAAGTACGCACAAGTACGCATATTGAGAAAGGCCCTGAGCTGGGCCGCGCTATGAATTCTGGGACACAGCTTTCTCTTCTTCTTCTTCGGGGATTAACGGCAGCTGCATCCTTGTACATGCAGTGCTGCCATCTTCTGTTTCAGTCCGTTATTACACTCTTAAATCCTACTACTTATTCCTGCGTCTTTTGGGATCTTACAAAGCTTCAAACGACGCGTCGACTGATTTTGATAGTCGATGTAATCGTGACTAGTCGACTAATCGTGGCAGCCCTAGATCAAATGGCTAGTGGACATATAGGGAACAAAGGTTGAGCTGATTTCAGTTGTGCTACAGTGGTTACTGTACTCTACTGTGGAACACTTGTTTTTTCTTTTTTTAATATACACTGCCGGTCAAAAGTTTTAGAGCACCACAGTTCTTCCAGTTGTTTGTTCAAGTCATTCAGGTCCAATGAACAGCTTGAAAATGTACAAAGGTAAGTGGTGAACTGCCAGAGGTTTACAAAAAAAAAAGTTACCCAAAACTGTAAAAATAATGTACATATCAGAATTATACACAAAGGCCTTTTTCAGGGAACACAACATAGGTTAACAATTTAAAGCTGTTCTGCAGCAAAGGAGGTTGATCAACCCTTGAAAGCTGCTGCTACTAATTCCTACAGGTGTTCCGACCTTTCTGGATTACTTCCCCCTCTGCCTGCATAAAAGCAGTGTTGGAACACTCTGTGGTACCATACCCTCGTGAGCATCAGTTGAACCGTATTGTACTGCTGAAAGTAGAGTGTTGCTACAAAAATAGCGAGAAACAGGCAGTTAAAAATGGAAGAGAGATGGACCATCATAACACTTAAAATTTCTCTACAGAGAAACTGCAAAGAAAGTCCAGGTGTCAGTGAGTTGTTTCTTTCACCATCCAAAGGCTCAGAATCAAACTGTGACAGGAAGAGGTCTGCAGACCCAAAGACACAACTGAATCCGAGGACAAGTTTCTGAGAGTTAACAGCTTGTGTGATGGCGGCTCACGGGACAACAGCTTAATAGTAGTCGTAGTAAGCCCCAAACCCCATCGAGCTGGTTTGGGATGAACCGGAGAGACGAGTGGAAGCAAAGCAACCTACAGGTGCGACATTTATGGGAACTTCTGCAACAGATATTGGAAGAACTTTGTGAAGAATATTTGATTTCTATTGTAGAGAGAATGCCACGCGTGTGTGCTGCTGTTATATCTGCCAAAGGTGGCTACTTTGAGTCAAAAGTTTAGAATACATTTTACTCTGTAAATTGATTCTATGATTTGTTTTTTAACTCAAATTGCTCATTTGTACCATTCTTTCATTTCAGACTGCAATGAGACATTGAACTGCATAATTTCCAATGAAAATTGGGATGTTCTGAAACTGTTGACCGGTAGTGTATATCACGAGGTGGAATCTTTTAACTGTTCCTGTTAATCATGATAGAATCATTTTAAATTGGAATAAGTAGTTCTTCTCTAGTTGTGCTTTCTACTGTACACGCTGTGGGTCGATGCTTGTAGAGCTTTTGGGCTCTTTTCATC
Source organism: Neolamprologus multifasciatus (assembly GCF_963576455.1). NCBI lineage: Eukaryota > Metazoa > Chordata > Actinopteri > Cichliformes > Cichlidae > Neolamprologus > Neolamprologus multifasciatus. The sequence continues at coordinate 344,577 of NC_140454.1, read as the reverse complement.
CATACTCTGTGTTATGCTACTGTTGGAGGATTTACTTGACTTGTATACTCAAACTAAAGTTAATTGTTGTGGAGGATCAAGGGGAAAGGTGTATGTGATTAAAGGTTTGTCATCAGATGAAATTACTTCTTGCATACTGCTACACTAAACCTGCTTGTGCAGTCTTCCCTTTGACTTTGTGACCAACTGAACTCTTTCACAGTTTGATTGTTCTTGTCCTAGGACTGCTAACAGTGTCTGTTTTCCCTCACAGAGTAGTTGACTGCTATTTTCTCATGTTAACGTCTGTTCACATGGGCTCGTTTGCACCCTTATCTTTGTGTGTATGGAATGTGAGTTACAGGTGCCCGAGGTAATGTTGAGGTTACAGATCATTGTCCCAGGTGCTTCAGTGGCTCATTATTGTAGTGTAGATGAATATACTGCTCTTCCCTAACAGCAGCTGGACGAGGAGAAGCTGGGAGTGGCTGGAGTTGGTGGGAGTACTCCAGGAATCAGGATTGCAGGCCCTTTTTTAAAAAACTGAGTCCCAAAAAAGAAGAAGAGTGCAAATCCTACATCGAGGCTGTTGCTGCAGTATCTTCACGGGGTTTCAGATGATCCAACTACACAGATGTTAGATGTGTTTGAAGTTGGAAGTGTCCCACACATCCCAAGACTGTATTCCTGCTTCCTGAAGTAACCTTCCTTCCCCACTCCTCACCTTGGTCATTAATTGCACCACTTGTTTATTTCACTTTTTGAAATCTTAGCTTTTGGTTTATCTGGAATCGTATTTGTTAAGTGTAGGTGGAAAAAAGTTTTTAATGTGTTTTTATTAAAAAAAACAACTTTACTGTGACAGCATGCTGGCAGATTTACAGGAAATCCCTCTCTCTTGTGTCTCTGTTTAAGAGTAACATAGCGCTGTGCGGGTGTCCATTTCCTTTCTTACCTCTGCAGTATCACTCTTCCTCTATGATGGGCTGTTTTACTCTCTGGAAACATGTTTATCTTGACATCCTTTTTCCAGTCACAAACATGATCCTTGATGCTCCTTATGCTAGTGTCTCCATACTCCATTGGGGGTTGCTGCCACTGTAAAATGTGGCCACAAACCTCCTTGTGTTAGCATGAGTAATGTGGAAATGTGCAGTCCCCTCAAAAAACTCATACAAAACTGCATCTTTGTTCTCCTTTTTAGAAATGATCAAATGTGGTGTGACGAAGCCCTTCAAGCAGCAGTTACTACTTTAAAATCAGTAACAGGAACACAGGACTAAACCTAGTACTGCATTAACTGACCTGGTTTTATTTCTGTTCCCATACAAGACATTTTGTAAAGCTCACCCTTCTACCAGTTTTCTTACATCTTTCTTTCCCTCCCCCTCCTTACTGCAGAAGCTGCGGCCGTGCCTTCAGAGCCAGAAGAACTGTTTGATAACAGCACTTACAAAAACTACGAGCACCACAGCTACAACCCCTACACATTTGCAGACCTGGATATGCAGATGGCCAAGTTTCGTCTCCCTCAGCCCTCCTCTGGCAAGCCTTCACCCAGGCACTAAAAAGAGCTGATATGACCATAAGTTATGGCTTAAAGATGACAGTGATAGCAGTGTCTCTTTTTTCATTGTCCCCCTACTTCTGTTGTTTTTAAAGTAAATCATTAAAGTCCACACATAAGAATTGAGGTCTGTTTTTTGCCTGACTTGGTTGTTTTGTCTTGTATAAAGCAATTGGTGTATAAAGAAATGGGAAAGATCAAACAGTTCTTTTATCGTGCTTTTCTGCCTTAGGGGCATCATTTGAATAGAGCTGAGTGTGCAAGTGGTTTATCTGTGGTTCTATTTTAATGATTACAATTTTGACTCCTTTAGCATGCCTGCATGCACATAATGTTCAAATTATCCATACGCATTCGTTTAGGAATAAGCACTCAGCAGTCTGTTGTGTTTCACGCATTAGTATGTTGATGATTAAAACGTGTGTATATAAAGGAACGAAGTATAAAGCGAGGGAAGTGAATCGCTTTTGCTAAGACAAAAAAACAGCAGGGCGCAGGACTCGCAGGCAGCAGAACGTCATGTCTCCGCCCACCTAATACATAATCATGAGTCCTGCGCCCCTGCGTGCCCTTGCGCGATGACGTAACGCGACAACTGCGGGTCCCGATTGCTGCAGCCGCTTGTCAGTGTGACGAAGATTGGCACTCAGGTAAGCTGTCACTCAAAGTCCCTCTTTTTCCGTTCCCTATCAATCAAACAATCTGGGCCGCACGCAAAAATGTCCCGGGGCGAGGAGCGCGGACTTAGTCAGGGCAGCAGAGGATGTTTTTTAGAGGAAACAGAAGCGGCAGAGCTCTGTGAAGGATAAAAAAAACTGTATACATGGGAGGGGGGGTTAAAAAATATGTCGGCGTTTTGGGGGCTGAGGAGGATTGTGGAAAAGCAAAGGGCGAGCGCTAGAAACGAGGCCCAACACTTTACCACGTAGGGGAGGGGAAGTAGAGGGCAGCTGTCCCCGCTTGATTGATTGACTGAAAAGGGGAGGAATTTAGGATCAACCGGGCTAGCAATCCAATACTTAATAATTTCTTTGCTGCCCAATTATTTCATATAGCTGACAAGAAATATAATTTAATTTAAAATGCATACTGTTAAGCCACCGACGCGGTCTTATTATTTGGTAAAATGGCTTACTTCGTATCAATCCGCAGGAGGGTCTTTTTCTGTACCTGGCTAGATTGGTTAGCTAGCTTGTTTTTTGGCCGCGATTACCTTCGCTAAATATGGCGCTTTGCGTTTTGGTTGCACTACCAGCACGAATACACTTTGAAGTTAATACTTAGCTACGTCGAAGACGTTAGCTCGGCCATATGGTTGCTTATTTGACTGAAGCCTAGGTTGGCTTCGTGAACTAGCGCAAATGTGTCGTTTACGTTACTGGATAATTGTTAGCTGTACGAAAACGACCGTTTTTCCAGTCGGACTGCTTTGTTTACGAGTAACGTTAGTCGGGTTATAGGAGAGTAGGCTAATATTAGCCCAAAAGATTTATTTCACTTTAACGTCCCCTTGCCGCCACGGTTGCCAAAGCTAACACGAGCTAAAGGCTAAACCGTGGTGGGTGTGTTAACATCAATTGCAAGACACGCTAAGATAACATCAGCATTATTATTTGTACAACACCCCTTAGGTTCATGATACCAGCCTCTTCTTGGCTTTTAGAGGTGAGCTGGATAAGCTATATGCAAAGAAGAGTAACGTTAGACCCCGTAGTGTGCTTTCGCTACTAGCACATATGAAGACAACATTCGATTATATCATGAGCCCCTCTTCATTTCTGTTCTAATATTGACATTTTGTATATATTTTTCATCTTGGTGTTACAAAGGGGAACAGTATTATGTCCATACTTCTGTATTTTACCGTAACAATGCCAACCTAATTAACAAAGCCAGTAACACTGATAATAGTTTAATACTGAAATCAGAACAGTTCTGTCATTTGAAGCTTATGTGCAAACACCTGAGGCAGTCTAACTGAAACTGTGTGTACTGTGTAGGTTGGCCACCAGTCCCTGCACTCTATAATGCCCCAGTGTTTGCAGCATCTGCAGTGAACGTGATGGCAGCCCACTCAGTCTCCATAGATAAGTACCCAAAGGGAGAGCAGCAGGTGGGTGAGAGGGACAAACTTTGCTTGGACCTGCAGGGAGCTATAGTCTGCTCTTTTGAGATACTAGTTAACTAAAGAGAATAAGCACAACAGCAGGACGGTATACTGTTTATAATTGGGACATCTAAACATTCTAGGCTAAAACTTTGAGTGTTCTGGACTCTTTGCCTAATAGATAATTTATTTTTAGTGGTGATAAGTCAGCCTTGGTAGCAGAATAACGTGAACACTTGGTGCATGTAACACTGGAACGCAATCGGTGTCAATGCTGTTACACCAGTTTGAGTAATATATAGACTGTGAGCATGTCTCTGAAACTCAGTATGGGAGACATCAGTAATGCATTGTAAGCCTCATTTCCTCCTAGTATTTATCTGTATGCATATTTGTAAATTGCTTAAAAAACATCTTTATTTAGGTGCTAAAATTTGTGGGTGTTGAGAGCTAAGAATGAACTATGACTAAGAAGAAATGTTCCTCCCTACGCAGCCAATCATTTTTGGTCTATTTGTGTTCAATCTAAGTCATTGTTGGCTGCAGTCACATGGTTGGGGATGAAATTTATGCTCCTTGAAGGGACTGTGTTGCCGGTAGGCAAGCACAGTGTAAAAAGGGAGAAAGACTTTGCTCAATGAAAGTATTTTGCAGAGCCTGTGCTCACATTTCAATTCAATTCAGTTTTATTTATAAAGCGCCAAATCACAACTACAGTCACCTCAAGGTGCTTTATATTGTAAGGTAGACCCTACAGTAACACAGAGAAAAACCCAACAATCATATGACCCCCTGTGAGCAAGCACTTTGGCGACAGTGGGAAGGAAAAACTCCCTTTTAACAGGAAGAAACCTCTGACAGAACCAGGCTCAGGGAGGGGCGGGGCCATCTGCTGTGACCGGTTGGGGTGAGAGAAGGAAGACAGGATAAAGACACGCTGTGGAAGAGAGACAGAGATTAATAACAAGTATGATTTGGTGCAGAGAGGTCTGTTAACACAGGTGTATGGAAGTGTATTCTCAGTTGTTATTCTTTGGACACCAGAGATTGTAGTGTTTCACTTTCTGGATCATGAAGGTTCTGCCAGACCTATGCACTGGGGACTTAAAAAATATTTCAGAAAAGGGTTACAACCTAATGAATCTTAATAGCTTTCCATTTCTTTTAACAGTTTGTTTAAAGTATGGAGATGTTAGCAAAGGGAATGGAAGAACCAAATCGGTCATTGTCATCTTATTTTCTTTTTATGCTGGAGGTGGGAACTAAACTCTCTGATGTGTTGCATGTCCTGCTGTGTGCTGAGATATATATAAGCATTTATGCTGATCTGTCTGTTCCACCACTCAGTTAACATTATACCAGTTGGACAGTGCTACAGTAATGATAAACCTGATAAACCAGATAAAATTGTACCTCCCACACTCATTCGGTGCAGTCATTGGCAGACTCTGTGGTGCCTGCAAAACAATGTCAGGTAAAATAGTGGCATTTAGTTCATGTGTGACTCTTATTATGTATCCACCCAGGAGTATGCCCAGAAACTATCTGTTAGTATTTTTCATTTTATGTTTAAAAAATATATATATATTGTTACTCTGTTCATTTAATGGCGTTTAGTGACCACTTTAATGTGTCTCCTTTTAGCAGGGAGGCTCAGAGGAAGTGATGTAAACCCACAAAATAGTCTCATGAAAAAAGCTATACTACTGTTTATTCACACCAACGTCTGTTGAACAGCAGTACAGATTGTGTCTGCAGAGTGTGGAAATTTTATGCTGAAATAGACTAAGGTGATTCTGTCTGCTGCAGATACACAGCAGTTATTTTTCCAAGTAACATGATGTCATCGAAATGCATGAACTCAAAAGTGTGACTATCCATGATGATGTGGCTCCATTTCATCAATCGTACAAAAATGAAGCCAAAATTTCCCACTTGTGAGGGCTGCCATCTTGTACTTCAGGAGTCAGAGTCTGTGCAGTAGTGACTCTTAGTGGAGGAGTTGTTGATCTCCTGTCTACAGCCCCACAGGATGTAAACGTGAGCATATCCCATGTGCTTTTTATGTAGCCGGGGTTGTTCAGTTTTAACATCTCTGCTGGTGGTTTTACTGCTCCTCAAAACTCAGGAAATTAAGGCAAATAAAGCCATGTTGGTTTAATTAAAAAGGCACACATCTTACCATACTATAGTTGTATACAACATCTAACATCCTTCTCCTTCATCCTTGCTAATGTGTTAGCTGGATTAGCAGTTAGCACACACACTGTTAGAAGCTTGTTGTTATACACCAGTGTTGCTCATAGTCGAGATGTTTGACTTATTAGTCAGTGTAACTTTGTTACCCTGACTTTAGACAAGAGAAATGCCAGCTACATACACACCTCAGAAACACAGTGTTACTGTAATTATCTAAAGATTCAATGTTGCCTTTTGAGATTTTAACATAAAGAGAACTGGAGACTTGCACTCTGCAGCCTGGTAACATGGAAACCTTCAATTGGATCTTACATTTAAAAACACATCAGCAGAAAGTTTCCTTGAAATATATATTTTTTCTTTTCATTTAACAACATGACCCAGAGTAGTAGTAGTTTGTTTTTTAAATCAACAGCTGCATTTACTCAGCCAAAAACAAGTGAGGGAGACTATCAGAGCCAAGCTGGGTCTGGATTCTTGGGTCCAGTGATTTGTAGAAACTTCCTACTATTCTTACAACACAGCTGTCCTGTGCCAGATGTTCGTTTGACCCACTGAGGCAGACATCATGTCAGAAACATCAGGAGGACTGAGGTTCATTAGAGGGATCAAGAAGAGCTCAGGCTTCAGCATCAGCTCCCTCAAAGGGAAATCTTCAGATCTCCACCGTAGGCCTAAAAGGAGGACAAACCCAGCACTTAAACAGTGTTTCTCAACTTTTACACAATGGTGTTACATTTAGTTCAGTAGAAAATTATTTAAAATCTAAACATATAGTAATCACAGAGGTGTTGCCCTAATATGTACAGAAGCTGAGCAAAGCAGACATCATCAGTTTTCTTAAATCCCAAACTGAGTAACTGTTTATGCGCCTAAAGGTAAAGAGGATAATGGTACATATGATACCAATTACATGGATATATAATCCCCTTGACTTTCTTTCATGAACTTCCTCAGTAAGCAGCAGCCTTCACTGACGGTAAATAATCTGGCAGTTTAGCCTTTGTTCTTTTTTAATCAGGTCATTTTTGAGTTACTATAATTTTGCTCCAAAGTTGAATAAATGAATTTAGCATAAAGAGTGGGCTTATTGGATGATTTGTCTGTCACTGGGTGGTGCTGAGAGCAACTCCTGTAATCAAAGAATCATTGCAGTCAAATGTGAAGTTTATCCTTTAAAGCTCATCCTTTCATTATCCTGACGCACTTTGGCTCTGAACATCTTATATATTTTACAGTCTGCAATTCTGATGACAGCTGACATGCAAAGTGTTTGTTAAAAAACAAAGATTTATATAGAGCAATACAATAAGCATTAGTTCTTTCCATGGATTTTTAAATTGGATTCAGGTCGTGTGATTGGCTGGGCCTGATGGCAGTTGATTTTTTTATCAGGAATGCCGGTATATTTTTCCATTCATCCTTCCTTTAGATATATGAAGTGTGCGAGTGCCGTATGCTGGAAAAATGGCCCCACACCATGATGTTCTCACCTCCAAACTTCACTCTCGGTTTGGGGTGTTTGACTTCCAAACATGGTGTGTATTACAGCCAGGCTACGTCCACACGGGTATTTTTGAAAACGGAGATTTTCCGTTTCCGTTTTAAAAAAGAATCCCATCCACACGTAAAGGTAGAAATGAAGGAAAACGCTGCTAGGAACATGCCAGAGCAACAGGTGGCGATATATTCCTAACTGTGCAGAAATGTTGGCCAATCAGAAGTCTAGAAGCCTCGGTGGGAAAAAGTAAACAAAGCTGGGGCATAGAAGCAGAACCGAGTCGTATGTGTGGAGGGACAGTAACTGTGTGTGTATATGTAAGCATTTAAACACTGCAGAGAGCACAATTAACAGTAACAGTATTGTAGAAATTCATTTCACCGAAACAATAACGTGGCGCACACTGTGACGTCAAAAAAGGCGCACACCTTTGACGCTGCGTTTTCTGCGTTTTTCTCATCCACACGTAAATGCAAAAACTGTGTTTTCAAAATATCCACCCTGGCCGGAGTTTTTAAAAATCTCCATGCTAAACACGCCGTTTACGTGTGGACGAAAGGTGCAAACGCATAGAAAAATCTGCGTTTTCAAAAATACCCGGGTACGTGTGGACGTAGCCCCAGTGTTGGTCAAGTTACTTGAAAAAAGTAATCAGTAACTAATTACTGATTACTTCCCCAAAAAAGTAATCCCGTTATTTTACTGATTACTTATTTTCAAAAGTAATTCATTACTTAGTTACTTTTTAAAAACACGATTTACAACCTGAATAGGTGATAAAGTGATAGATCTTTCAGCCCAATTCTACTTTTTCTGCGTAATCCATCATACAAAATGTAATCAAATGGAAAAGTTTTTTTAAAACTTGTTTTATTAGTTTTAATCTTTTAACTTTATGCATCAAGCAAAAAATTAAATTATCTGCAACATTCTCTGACTGGAAGAAATTTGTTTAATATTTAAACCTATTTTCTGCTCATTCCAGCACATAAAATATTTTTTGTGTTTACACTCAGTCTTTCAAAGTAAGTAAATAAAACACAGCAGAAAATAAATAAAGTCAAAGACTAGCGGTCCTGTTGCTCTATTTTCACCTGTAAAGCAGGCGGAGGTTTACCCTGGTGCAGGTGTGCCACAGCGGTCAGTGGAAGAATCCGCGAGTTTCTGTGAATTTCCCATTAGCACTCGGTGCTTGTTTAGGGGTTTTTTTCGCTGTAAAAAGAAGTTTTCTTCCCACGCACAACGGACACTAATGTTTTTGTCACTTTTTATGGAATCAACTCAAAGTAAGGTCAGTACTTCCACGCTTTAAACGCTGCACGCTCATACTCTCTCTGCACTCGATATATGATCCATTGTTGATCTGCACACAGCTGTTGTCACGAACGTCGCACTCGCTTACGTCACTGTCTTGAGACATTCTAACGCGTTACTGCCCATCTCTGATTACAGCATCCAAAGGTTTCAGTTTTGGTCTCGCCTGACCAGAATATGTTCTCCCAGTATTTCACAGGCTTGTCTAAATGTTGTTTAGTCAGGCTTAAAACACACTTCAACATGCTTTTTCTTCAGCGGTGGAGTCTTGTGTGGTCATTGTGCATACAGGCCAGTCGTACCTGCTGATTCCAGATCTCTTCTCATAATTCTTTTGACTCCTCTATGGGCTCAAATTGTGGTCATAAATATTTTGTACTTGTAAATCAGTTTTGTATGTGTAAAAAAGATTTGTGTGTGGACTTAGCCAAAGAATACGTGTGAAACTCTGCACTCAAGTTTCAAGTTCAAGTACGAATTTTGACCCTATTTTTCTTCCTTTCATCTGATTGGTCAATGTCATGTCAATCACAAATGTAACTATTCAATCAGAGAACAGATGGGTTTGGCTGTCGGAGGGGTGCTTTTTTGAACTGCAGGTCCTTGAAGGGTAATACAGTTTGAAGCTGGAGGATCTCTATATAAATTAGAGATGGCACAATACCACTTTTTTTTATGTCCGATACCGATATCATAAATTTGGATATCTGCCGATAACGATATGAATCTGATATAGTGTGTTTTTTAATCAATAAAACTGTTTTTTTAATATCTTGCTGCTTTTTGTATAAGTTCATACTCAAGTTTTAAAAAAAAAAAACGCTAAAGCTATTCTGTTATACCTGTATGCAAAAAATACGCTGCACCCAAAATATTTCATAGTTCAGCAAAACTGATCAATCTAACAAACTTAAACCTGCACCATCCTCCCTATTCTGGTATTTTAAAGAGTAAGCAACCTAACTAATAGGGTCCTAAAACTCCCAGCAAAAAAAATAAATAAAAAAAAATCAACTTTAATTTGATGCAGTGTGAAAAAAAAAAAGCACAGAAATCAATAATTTTTTTCAAGAATAATTAAATAGATTCAACATCTTTCTTCTACAGAACTGCAGACTGCACAGATGGTATCTTCCTAAAGGAAAAAGTACTATAGCTTACTAGGGTATATTAGACTTAATAGTTAATATATACAGTAATGGACTTCTATATATTTTACATCAGATTAAAACTTTGGGTGTAAGATTCAGATAATTATTTATTAAAAGCTCGACATTTTAAATGAGAATAAGAAAGAAAAGTATGTCTTTGTGCCCCCTTTTCCCTGTTCATGCCCTATTGGCCCCCCTGGCTAAACTTTGCTAGATCCGCCCCTGCACAGTTACCAGCTGTCAGCTGTAGAAAAAGATCCTGGTGTAGAAATTAATATTAAATAAATTCTAACAACAGATTATCAAGTTTAAACGTGCTGCTGTTGTTCAGCCGCTGGTTTCCTCTTTCTGGTGCAAATCGGGCCAAAAACAAACAAGAGAGACGGGACTCGCGACAGAAAAGCCGATCAGCTGATCATTGATCAGTTTCAGAATTGAAGTAGCAGCAGGAGAGAGAGAGAGAGGCAGTCACTCCATATATCGGTTGTTAAGCTTAACGTGGGAATGCTTTACAAACATTCAGCGGTGAACTTACACACTTGCTTTACTTCTCTATGGGAAAACTTCCTCGGAGATAACATGCTGGTTTGGTAGCGAGGCTACAAATACACACAGCCGCTCTATCACGTGAGCACACTGCTCCGACGTTCTAAGGTTATGAGCCGAGTTACGCCGTGTCGCAAGTTTTGTGAGGTGCTTTTTTGATATTTAATGGATCGGATTACATTTTTTATTTCTCTCCGATATCCGATCCAGGAATTTACGTCAGTATCGGACCAATACCGATACGTAATATCGGATCGGTCCATCTGTAGTATAAATATCTAGAAGCTAGGTCCCCTAACTTTCAGTAGCTGTCGAAAGGATAAAGTTGTGGTATATCTAGTGGTTAGAAACACCATCATTACTTTAGGATTAGTTTAACACAAAGTCAGGGCTGACCCGGGACCATTGCTGTGAATCACAGTGCGCAGCATAAAGGTCCTTTCACATCAGAGGCAGCATGTGCTGCTAATGCTAACTGCTAACTGAAAGCAAAGGATCCAGAATTTGTTGCGCTGGCTGCTGAGCTCTGTGGGTTTTTGCAGCAGCTCTACCTGTACTAGATGCACCTGCTCCTTGTTGTTTCTGTCTCTGACTTTATGTCCTCTACAAGAGTTTGTTTTTTTTGCTGGTTCTTTAAATGTTCAATAAAACCATGTATGCTAATTCATAACGAAGAAAGCTTTGTAACTATCCCCACCAGTGAAGACTGTCATTTCAAAGCACTTGAATTAATATGTGTAACTGGGTGAATGAGGCATGGTGTAGAAACTTGTTCTTTCTGTTAGTCCAGTTTCCTTATTGTCAGTTTGAAACAGCAGGTTGTGGTTATGCATACAGTAGACCTTCTCTCAGTATCTAGACTCTGCCTCCAGTTCTCAAGCAGATACACCCAAATTTCTCTAACTGTTGCTGCTAATCAAACTTCTAAGAAAGGTGACTCCTTGAACCCAAATCAACATGAGTAGTAGTAATGGCAGTACTAGTACTAGTAATGTGAGGTGAACTTCTTTTGTTTTTGTTTGAGCCCTGCCCCATTTGCTAACACAGAGGGTGGGCTTTATGACCTGTACTGCAGCCTCACACCAGGGGGCAGTAGATACTTTTTGAGGAGCTGTCAGGTCCAGGTTTTCTGTAGTTATTTGTTAGTAACTTGTTGATCTCAGAAAATAGTCTTTTTGCTTGAAAATTCCTATGACTTTGAAAAGGAGTGCTATTAAAATGCAGCCACACGCTGTCACATGTCATCTTTGTCTTGAACGCTTCGTGCTGTAATTGTTTGTTTCTTGTCTGTTCTCACCTTCCTTGCAGATGCAAGGCATCATAAAGGTAGACAGTGATTCGGAGCAGAAGTTTATGGAGGGTACGTTGGGAGAGGTGCCCAGCCCGGCACCAACAGAGCCACAGACACCCATGGACGCTGACAAGGCATCCATATATCGGTAGGAGTGTATGTTTGTTTAAATAGAAATAGAAAATCAGACGTTCTCAACAGTAACAGTATATGCAAGCTGTTTAATTTAAATTAAATCAAACTATATATATATATATATATATATATATATATATATATATATATATATATATGAACAAAAGTTTGCACATGCATATTTCCTCTGGAGAAGGAAGCTTCTCCACCACTGCTCTCTCTCACGCCTCTTTTTCTCTTCATCCTCACCTCCAAACTGACTTCCTGAACTGAAGTCCAATCTTTAATACATGAAAACATGCATAGACATGATTATTTATTCCAAATGTCCTAATTACATATCGTCAGCAGATTAGACTTGTAACCCTGCTGCCCCCTGATCGCTTACAATGAGCATCATGTTAGCTTATAACCAGCTGTTGTTTAGGCAGCAACAGTTGGTTATAAGCTAACATTATGTCAGCTGATGTTAGGCTAGTGTCCTAAAAGGGTCCAGACAAAGAGTTTGGTTACATCCTCACATCAAATGAGAGTTTATTTTCCAACAACGTGAGCTCCACTTCGAAGAAAGTTTCACCAAGTTCAGGATATCCTCCACACCTCACCTGAGGAGGGAAGCAGGTTGAACGGTTGAAAGAGTTTAGGACTGTGTGTGTGTAAATATACATATATTAAATGTCTGATGTCAACACAGAGTTCTGATTCATTTAGGTCTCATGTCCTGCTGCTAATACTAGGGATGCACCGATACCGGTATCGGGTATCGGGGCCGATACTGTAATATGTGTGTGTACTCATACTCGTAAAAGTTAACCGATACCAACTTATTTCATTAATCAGAGGGTGGCTTGTCATTTCTGTTGTCGTTTTTTAGATTGGCCACTAGGGGGCCAATTATTATTTTATTTATTATTTATTTTATAATTTTTTATATTTTATTATTTATTTAATAATTATTATTTTGTTTGTTTGTTTACAATATGGACACTCTGCAATAATTTAAACGTTTATTTTATTCTCAAACCTAATTTGTATTTATTTTATTCCAAACAGAAGTGTTTATTTATTATTCTGAAAGCTCGAGACAATAGTTCAGTGATATTTTGTAAAATTACAATGTGGAGACTCTGCAATAATTTAACAGAAGTGCTTATTTTTCACTTGAAATTTTTTTGTGGTCATTTTTATTAAGATTTTATTTTTTATCGGCAGGGAATATAATAAAACCTGTCTTCCAATTAATTGTATTTGTGTGTGTGTGTGTGGTAGAAGTATCGTTTTTTGTACTCAGTATCGGCAAGTACTCAGATCCAAGTATCGGTATCGTATCGGTTTGAAAAAATTGGTATCGTTGCATCCCTAGCTAATACTTTTTTGTTTTTCCCCATCCTTGTGGATTTTCCAAGTTCTTACTGAGGAAGCTTGAAGTGATCCTTTTTCTGTGTGTGTGTGTGTGTGTGCGCGCCTTTCGTAGGCATCCTCTGTTCCCTCTGTTGGCCCTGCTGTTTGAGAAGTGTGAGCAGTCCACGCTGAGCTCTGATTGCATCACCTCAGCGAGCTTTGATGTGGACATTGAGAATTTTGTCCGTAATCAAGAGAAGGAGGGGAAGCCTTTCTTCAGTGAAGACCCTGAACTTGACAACTTGGTGAGACATTGTTGCTTCAGAAAGCTAAACCTTATTTCACAGCATTTATGTTTGTACACGCAGAGGGCTATTTAACCTATCCGAACACGCTTGCATATTGTCTTCCAAACAACCAACAACTTGAAGCTCAGCAGGGCTGTCGATACACCGATTGGTTGAAAAGAAAGGGAGTGACAGAAGGTCAACACAAACCACAAAAACTAAACTATAATAAAAGATAATCAAGAACTTTTGTGACAGTAAACTGCTACAGGGGCCAGAATCGGCCTGTTAAAGACGGCCCACGGGATGGCTTTGGAAATGTGAAGGAGGGCATAAATTTGAGACTTTTAGGTGTATTTTCCTACTGAGAAAGAACTTGTGACCATTCATGCTACTACAAATAAGTAGTAATTAAATCTTCACAGGGTGGCATCGTGCTGTATTGTAATTCTGTGCTGTGATCGGAAGCGACTGTCATAACTGGACCTGACCTTTGACCTCCCTGTAATGCCCTCAGGTAAACATTTGGTAAACAGAAAGATGTTGAGCCTAAGAACTCTTTCCATTCCTTCTATCTGAAGATGGTGAAAGCCATCCAGGTGCTGCGGATCCATCTGCTGGAGCTGGAGAAGGTGAGCGACCTGTGCAAGGACTTTTGCAGTCGCTACATCGCCTGCCTCAAGACTAAGATGAACAGTGAGACTCTGCTGAGTGGTGACCCGGGGAGCCCATACTCGCCTGTACAAGGCCAGGCCCAGAGCTTCTCACCCACCAAGTCTCAGGTATGCAGTGCAGGTGAACTGCAGGCGTCCCCACCAAACGCCTCAGGTGAAGAGTTAGCTACCACTGATCAGTGCCCCTGCTGGGGTATATTAGCCAGTTAAATGGGAATACTTTAAAAATGGCGTTATAAGAGTTAGCAGCATGGAAAACATACATGCGCCTACTTTATGTATACATGCTCTATTACACAGACCCCCAGCTCCATATCAGGGACCATTAGTCCCCAGGGTCAAATTGTAGTTCCAGCATCGGCCCTGCAGCAAGGAAACGTTACCGTGACAACTGTCAACCCCACCCAGGTGGTCGCAGGTATGTCATCTTGGCGTACGACCCCTTCCTCAGGTACTGCACTAATGACTGTAGCCCAGATATTCACATGTACCAACAGGACTCTGATTGAGTCTTCTGCACTCAGCTGAGCAGGTTAGAAAATTGTGTGTTTGTATTTCAGGCGGGACTGTGTACCAGCCAGTCACAGTTGTAACTCCTCAGGGCCAGGTGGTAACACAGGCTCTTTCTCCCGGGACAATACGCGTCCAGAACAATCAGGTAATACATCTATGTTGCTGCCGTGCTATTAAGTGGAATCCCTGTCATTGAATTTTACTGCTCCCACTTGTGGTTCCTAAAGTAGAATGAGAGGCAGAGTAAAAGTTAATTGAATTAAATGAAGACAAGCTTAGAGGTGTTGGAGGGCTTCACGTTGTAACTTTGTTCTATAACAATGTAACAACCTTTACTGCGTATTGACTATGGCAGATAATGTGTTGTCTGCTCCTAATAACAAATGATGTAGCTTTTTAAGATCGGTGCCCTGTCATTAAGGGCAAATAATTCAAAATTAGAGCTGAGGTCCTTGGTTAAATGATGTGGAACAGTATTGTAATTTAACATAACCTTTCATTCTGTTGAGATTATTAAAAGATGGCTAAACAAACATCTGTGTACTCAGCTTCAGCTGCAGTTTCACCAGGACTTGAACCTCTTTAGTCATGAGGACAACTCAACCAAGAACAAGCGCGGCGTTCTTCCAAAGCATGCCACAAATGTCATGCGCTCATGGCTCTTCCAGCACATCGGGGTGAGTCTTTGTGCATAAATCATCTGCCTGTATAGAACTCAAGTCCTTACAAAATAGTGATGCATTTCAACCCTGTTCTATTGTGCAGCATCCGTATCCCACAGAGGATGAAAAGAAGCAGATTGCTACTCAAACAAACCTGACACTTCTGCAGGTCAACAACTGGTGAGTTGCTCTTTATCTCAAGAAAACACTAACTACATCACTATTTACAGTCATGTTTGTGATGGCAGGCAATTTTTTTACGGTGTATTTAATATGTACAGGACATCAGACAGTTCCTATTCTTTGTGTCCTTTGAGTCAGGGTGTGTAAAATCCAGCTAACCATACAGCTGTCCATACCTGACAGTGAGCCTAATCAGCACCTGTTAGCATTTGAAGTGCAAAGGTCTGTACAGCCAGCATCACCCTGTGTCTGCAGGTTTATAAATGCACGGAGACGGATCCTGCAGCCCATGTTGGATGCCAGCTCTTCAGAGACACCCAAAGCCAAGAAGAAGACACCTCAAAACCGGCCACTGCAGCGCTTCTGGCCTGATTCCATCGCAGCAGGAGGAGGGGCCATGCCTGATGGTAGGAAGCACAACACCGTATCGAGATGCTTTTGTTGTTGTACTTGGCCCATATATTAGAGTTAATGTAGTGATACCAGCAGACTTCCTGTCCGCTGCTGCTGCTGCTTAACAAACTGTTGTTCTAGTTTGGCAACAAATGTCATCACTGTATCACAAATGTTGCTGCTTTTAACAAATTGCTGACAATGTGACTAGGAATGCAACATTTCATAACTTGATTGTTTAAAAATCCTTGACACAAATTGTTTGATTCAATGCTTTAATGTACAGCTCTGTAGCACTCAGGTGTCACTATTAAGTAGCTTAATGTGGAAAGCACAGAGGCAGTTGGTACTGTTACAGAGACAGTGCACTCAGGTAGAGAAAAGATTTTTCCAGCATCCAAAACAACAGTGCTGTTGCTATGACAGGAAGTTTTACTAGGAAAAAGCTGGCAGGAGTTCTTGAGCGAACCACCTGATCAACAAGCTCCAGCATGAAGAACAGCGAACTTTGTAAGCTGCTCTGTCCACCCCCGTTTGATTTACACAGCAAAAAAATCTGCACTACAGACGTTAAACAGATGAACTAAAGACGTGAACTTATCAATCACCTTTATTTATAAAGCACTTTAAAACAACCACAACTGACACAAAGTGCTGTACATTGGAACCAAAAAATAACATTTCATAAGATATGAATAAAAGCCCAATAAAAGAAAAAAAATAAAAATTATTAATTAAATAACTAATTTAATTTCAACAGAAAACTTAGTCTCACTGAGGTTAAAAGCCAAAGAATAAAAGTAGACGCAATTTAAAAGTGGACAGTGAAGGGGCCTCTCTAATGTGCAAGGGCAAAGTATTCCATAATTTTGGAGCCACGATAGAGAAGGCCCCGCCCCCTCTGAGCTTCCTCCTGGATCTTGGTACCTCCAGGAGCAGCTGGTCAGCTGACCTGAGAGACCGACAGGGTGTGTGGAGATGAAGAAGCTCAGAGAGGTAAGGCGGGGCAAGACTGTGAAGGCATTTAAAAACAAACATAAGAATTTTAAAATTAACTCACTGCAGTGAGGCTAGGACAGGGGTTATATGCTCTTGTTATGCCCCACTTAAAAACGAAGTGCTGACTGGGGTGAGGGGTAACACAAAGTGAAAGAAAAAAACATGAACTACTGGAGAATAGATGTCACGAAGCATGATTTATTGCCCAAAACTACTGTAGTAAAAGTAAACACAGGGAAGCTCTTTTCTTCAGGGTCTCCAAAGCCAAAACAACAAACAAAACACCCCCTTTAGCTAAAAATCAAACCAAGTACTCTCTAACCAAAACAAAATACAATGGCTGAGCTCCCTGTCTAACCAAAAACAGGAGAAAACAGTTGAAACAAAAATGGCAGAGAACCCCTACCTGCTTCCACAACGATGAACTAATTAACACAGTAAGGGCACACCTTTGCTTACAGTAAAAGAAAGAAAACCAAAGTTTCACAGAGTTTAAGTTCTCACTCGCACGCACGCACGCACGCACACACACACACACACACACACACACACAAAGGCCCGCTGCCCAAAACACTACAGCTCTGGCAAAAATGGGGGAAGTGGCAGGGGTGTGGCAGTTTAGGATGGCAGACTATATGCCGTGGCTGACGAGCTGGAACACACCTCAGCTGTGGCTCATGAGGCAGACCTGCAACACAAGAAAAGGAGAAAAAAAACTCTTCTACAGAGGGAGAGCCACTAGAGGTCAGCGACCGTAACAGCTCTCTTTTACGAGTTCCTGCTAGGAGTCGCGCAGCAGCATTCTGAACCAGCTGCAGATGTGAGAGCAATGACTTACTGACCCCCACATAAAGTGCGTTACAGTCGTCCAGGCGGAAACCTAGTCATCTAGGCATGTCATGAGAGGTATTATGGAGATGCCACCTTTCTGCTTCAGTGGCAAATAAATTTGGCAGTCATCGGCATAACAATGGCTGCACTACTGCATGCTTGAAATTTGCAGGAACCACACCAGAAAGCAGACTGCTATTAATAATTTCAAGGACATACTGTCGTATACTAGGAAAAATTTATTTAAAAAATTGTGGAGGAAAAGGATCCCGAGGGGAACCTGTGGGCTTAATATGGCAAACCACAGCCTCTAAAGTGGAGAGCGTCACAAGCTCAAACTGAGTAAAAACAGCAGTGCGAGGGTCAGAGTCAGGAGCTGTGACCCTGGTGGTGACAACCTTTACAATAAAAAAGTTAAAAAATCATTGCAAATATCAGGAGAAACTTCCAAACAGACATTCAATGGAGTATTTAGAACAGTGTCAATGGTCCTAAATAACACACGTGGGTGTTCCATTGCAGCAGGAACAAACTTGGCAATGACAGACGAGCAGCCACACACACCGGCGCCATCTTGTCAATCCCAACTTAGTCTGATACAGTTTGAGTTTAAATAAAGATGCTGAAGGCTCACAGCAGCTCTTCTACTTCATATAGTGAGAGGAAAGAGGGCATGAGGTGTAACAGACCATATTTATTTCAAGGCTGCAAGGCAGATTGAAACAAATACAGTTTTAATTCAACAAAAACAAAACTGTAAGATCATATTGGACGTGTGTTTTACATGATACAGTAGAATAAAAGCACACAAAGCAAACGTTTGTCATTTCCTGGAAAACAACGAGACATGTTCGTGACTCGTGTCAGGAGTTTCCAGCCACAGCTTTTCCCTTCTGACTTTTTTGGTAATAAGCTTTTAAAAAAACTGTCTCAATATTTTAGGTACAATGGTGACGATGAACGTGGAGGGTCTGCAGAGCCTGACATCAGACGGTGCCACGCTGGCAGTACAGCAGGTGATGCTGGGAGGCCACAGTGAAGACGAGTCGGGGGACAGCGGAGATGAGGACACTGACGCGGACATGGCGGGGCTGGGCCTGGACAATAGCAACTCATTGCAGTAGAGGACAAGCACCGCCCACACGCAGAGGACACACAAAATGAGTTCGACAGAACAGAGGTGCGTCCGTTTGATTTCCACAGAGCACAGGACACACTGGGATGGACCCTGCACTCTTCCAAGCCTCCACCCTGCTGAACGGCGGTTGTTGCTGCACGTGTATGTCAGGAGTGTCATTTCACAAACAGTTTTTTATTGTATAAATGATGTAGGTGAGTGCACTTTTTGTATATTTAAGCTCAAAAAGATGAAATCAAACCGAAAAAAACAAGTGTTAAAAACACCTGAGACAAGTTTGTATACTCCGTTAATAAATGTTGACTTTTTTTGTCCCCCCCCCCCCCCCCCCCCCCTGCTCCCAGCTAGATTGTCATTTTGGATGAGACCACTTCTGTCTTGTTCTTGTGTCTCTGGTTTGTCTTGACTTTTGCATGCTTGTGTTTTAAGTAGACGTGTGTGCTCTTATGACTGACTCCATGGCTCACACTGCCCCCTGCAGGCAGAGTAGAGCACAGGTGGAGAGATTAAAAGTAAATTAGAGGAGAGATGCTTATTTTTCTATACAAACATATGAAATGAGTGTTTTTTTTGTTTGTTTTTTGGTTTCATTTTTGTGTTCTCCTGTTTTGTAAGAAATATTTATGTACAGATTCATAATAAATGCTGTGACCCTGTTTTCCAGGGTTCTTTTGAAGTTTTCTAAAAAACAGAAAAAGGAATTGAATGCTGATGAAAATTACTATTTAAATTGGTTTTAAGCTTAAAATATTAACAAGGCCTTATCTGTGTTCTTTTCTAAAATAAATCTTACCAAGAAGCACAAAAAGGAAGTATGACCCTTGGAGAAATTGGCCAAAAAGACACTAAACAGTGGAACACTTGTGGCTCCTTAAAGCATATTTTTACTTTGTGTACTGCAGTATCACAGGAACCCTCTCCAGCAGCAAAGCGACTGCAGCGTTCCCGTCTTTGTTTGGCCCACAATGTGTATACCATACATTATGTCTTTTAACCATTTTACAGTAGTAGCATAGGTGTCACTTTCTAAAATGCACAATCCAGAACACTATGCTAACCACACAATCAGGAGGGGTTACGAACTTCATCAATAAGAAGCAGTGGACTTTTTGCACGCATTTAGCTTTTATTTTATGTACACGCTACATACATGCTGTTGCATTGAAAACAGAGCAGCTGGAAACTTGGAGTCATTGCCCTCCTGAAGGAATGATCCCAAGGGCTGCAGCTGCAACCATGACCCCCCGCCCCACTACACACACACACACACACACGGTGAAGGATCTGAAAGCTCCATCAGTTTGACATAACTGCACATATTGGGGTGCCTCTTGTTTAAATAACTGTAATGCTGTACTGTAAAACAGTTGTTTGTAAGTAGTTGCAGTAACTTGGTTTTTATCCTTCTTGTAAAGTTAACTTTGTTCATTTGATTCAGCTTGAGGGTTTAATGGCTACGCGTTGCCCTCGCTGAACTCTGTCACCTCTGTCTAGCTTTTTATGAAGCATTCACTTTTCTCTTGTACTTCTCGCTCGTCTGTTTTGCCTTAGAGCTTTCTATTTTGGAATAAATGATGCCTAACTCTGCTGTCTACTGTCTCTTTACTCTTTTTCCGTCATGTTCTCCACCAGACAGGACTGCTTCAAAGTCTCTGTTATAATGTGTACAGTTTGTCTCTACAGGTACTTGTTGCCAAATGTGGAGACATGTGGATAGTCCGGTGAGAAGTCACTGTGGGAGATTCAGTTTCCTGTTTTCAGAGCCTCTTCTTTCTGAAATGTACAGAGACGCTTATTAATACATATAAAATGCACTCTATGTTTTAAAACATGCAGTTTTATCTTTACTCCAGGCTGCAGTGCTCAATTTAAAATCCTCGTGGCTTTCCAAACCCTGTGGCTTTGCACAAATGTTAACCATGTTCCTAAACACCAAGGATCACAAACCTTAATGGCTGTTGCACTGAGGTCTGTACTCGTGAAGACATTTGAGCGTCTGGTACTATATCATCTCAGATCTATCACTGACCCTCATGTGGACCTCCTTTTCACTTACAGAGCCAGCAGGTCAGTAGGTGATGGTGTTAACATGGGACTGCACTGGAATCTATGCAAGTGACATTTCTTAGTACTGCTTTGAATACAATCATCCCGCCTCTGCTGCAGGACAAGCTCCCCAGCTGATTGTTCCTGCTCCCACCTGCACTTCCTGTCTGACAGCAGGCAGCATATGAGACTGGGCAGGCACGTCTCAGACTTTCAGTGCATCAGGGCTGTGTACTTTCTCCTCTGCTATTCTCCCTGTACACAGGGTTCGTACGGGTGCTTGAAATCCTTGAAAATGCTTGAATTTTAATGTTGTCTTTTCAAGGTTTAAAAAGTGCTTGAAAGTGTAGCTGTATTTCATTCACCACAAATAACTATCTGATTGAATAGTTTTCTTATCAGATAGAGAAATAAAATGAGTCACAAAATGTAAAAGCAAAATTTCCCCGCCTGGCTGCCTTGCGTCTGTTTCAACGTGTGACCCCGCCCCTCCCTCGGACAGTCGGGGGTGAGTGCGCTAACATACCTGTAGGTCGCTGTTTTAATGAGTGTTTGATGGAAAACAACAATGGCGGAGTTTGCGCTCTCCAGTCACATGATAGGTGAGTACTATGGGCAGAAATCTGTGCCATCAGAAACTGAATTTGAATAAGTTAAATTTGAAATGGAATTTATGGTTTGAAAATGATCATCGCTAAATTGAAAATGAATTTTATATTTTGAAAATGAATTCGTTTGCTTTGAAACTGCATTTTATCCTTTAAAAATTCAGCTCTCGAATAATTTCAGTTTCACTTCTCACCATTCAATTTCAGTTCCAAAATTCAGTTTTTTGGAACTTACATCCGGTTCCGGTTCAAGCGTAATCGAGCGCAGAGTAATCGAACTTCGTTTTACTAGCGGACCGCAAGTGGCAATCTACGACATCTTGAGCTGGAGTAATTCTTCTGAAGACATTCGTGATGTCAAATGACCAGTTGAGAGACTCTCAGGTTGGTAATAAATGTATTACATGTATAAGAACAAGCGTCATGTTAACAAATAATACCCGTACAGTAACGTTTATGCGTGTTGTAGCTGTTAGCTAAAAACGCTAATTTAGCGTAGATTGTCCTGGGTTCAGCGTTGACAAACAAATGAAAGACTCCTTTCAATAGAATTCCAAAGTTGTCATCTTGTAGCCTTCCGGAGTCTTCCACACTTGCAGAGGCCCCTACAGTAGGAAAACGTGCAAAAGAATGTCAAAAACATTGCTGTTTGGGTTTACTTATGTCTCACACAGCATCCCAAGTCTTTAGCTTACTTAAAACCCTTAGCTACAGTGTATATTTAGTTTTTTTGTTTTGTTTTTTCAAACCTTTATTTAAACATCAGTACAATACAAAATGGAATTAAACAGTACCACAATAATGGTGTTGTACTTACAAGAGAATTGTATGCATAGATAAACAAATACAAGAACAGTATTCAGAAACAACAATATAAATATGCTAGGGGGAAAGTAACTGATCAAGCCAAAGAATAAAGTGATTGAAAGATCTTGATTTTTTCACAAACACCAATAGTTTTTATAGCTTTTGGGTTAGTGGAGTTCTTAATTGAGTTAAGATACTGTACAAGTTCAAAGGAGAATACATAAAAAGAGGGATGTCTTCCTAAACATTTGGACTTATGAATATGAAGTTTAGCCATTAAAATTAACAAGTTAATCATATATCTGTTATCAAAGTTGAATTGTTTTTGGTTTTTGTGCAGACCAAACAAAACATATTTCCAAAACAGTACAAATCCTTTAAATATATTTTCTGAAATAAAAACACATAAACTTTGCCAAAAATCTTGTACAAGGTTGTCAAAGGAGCTTGCAAAGAAAAGCATCTGGACTTCTTTAAGTTACTTGAAGACGTTTCACCTCTCATCCGAGAAGCTTCTTCAGTTCTAAGGTCAAATGGTGGAGAGTCCCAGATATAAACCTAGTGGGAGTGTCACAGAGGGACAAAAGGACCCCCTGATGATCCTCTAATCGCCTGAGCCAAGGTGTGGAACTGGGTGTGGGTCCCAATCAGCCAGAGTTTCGGGTGAGTTCATTGTGAAACCTGGCCCCACCTTATCATGCGAATTCCTGAGCTCAGGTGGCCCAGGATGTGAGTGGGCGTTAAGGCGTCTGGGAAGGGATCTCAAAACTGGATTATAGATGGCAGAGAGTTGGTGTCGTAAACCACCGCCTCTGTTCAAAGATGGTCGCTCACAGTGGACATAGATGCTTCTTTCACTCCTCTTTCAAACCATCTGTCCTCTCTGTCCAAAATGTGAACATTGGCATCCTCGAAAGAGTGACCTTTGACCTTTAGATGCAGATGGACAGCTGAGTCTTGTCCTGTGGAGGTGGCTCTTCTATGTTGTGCCATGCGCTTGTGAAGTGGCTGTTTGGTCTCTCCAATGTAGAGGTCTGGGCATTCCTCGCTGCTGTACAGCAAACACCACATTGTTAAGTCTGTGTTTTGGCGTTTTGTCTTTCGGGTAAACCAGTTTTTGTCTGAGTGTGTTGCTGGGTCTGAAGTACACCGGGATGTCATGCTTGGAGAAAACCCTCCTGAAGGGCACCAGCGAGGGAGGATAAGAAAGACAGACGCAACAACATTGTCATCCCCTATGTAGCCGGTGTATCAGAGAAACTCAGGAGGTTTATATCTGGGACTCTCCACCATTTGACCTTAGAACTGAAGAAGCTTCTTGGATGAGAGGTGAAACGTCTTCAAGTAACTTAAAGAAGTCCAGACGCTTTTCTTTGCAAGCTCCTTTGACTACAATGACCTGGATGACTGAGAACCTTCACAGACTTGTACAAGGTTACAAAACCAAAAAAGATGTATAGTAGATTCCTTGGAAGTTTTACAAAAGCTGCAGCTTGTATCAATGTCTAATTTGAATTTGGTTTGAAGATAATCTTTAGAAGGATAAATTCTGTGTATTAATTTATAAGAAATATCTTTAATTTTGTTGGTAATTAAAAACTGATTAGGGAGTCTCCAAACTTCGTTCCACATAATACCATCTGACAGCCGGTTCCAGAAAAAAATGACATATGGTAGCGTGGTTATGGTACTCTGAAATAAAGCTCTGATCGATTTATTGTTGTTTTTAGATTGCTTAGAAAAGCAAATCTTGCCAACAAAAGTTTGTATGGGAGATGCCAACGGCCTGTGGAATGAAGTGATATTAGGTTGATTCTTAAACAGCATACAAACCCCTGATGGTATTGATCCAAATACTTTTGTATAATCATGACGATTTATAGCTAAATTGAAATGTAAACAAAATTCTTCATAAGAGAAAAGCGTACCATTTGAATCAAATAATTGGTTGACTAAAACAATGTTATTCCTAAACCAACTATCTAAGAAGAGAGATTTTCTTTTAAATAAAACATCCTTGTTATTCCAGATATAATAACTGTGTGGACTAAAGTTATGCTTGTAAATAAGAGTCCATGCTAAAAAAGCTTGACGATGAAAAGCAGATATTGTTAAAGGGATTTTATCAATATCAAAATTACAAGTAAGGAAAAATTCCGTGCCACCTAACTTCGAAAACATGAACACAGGTATAGTATTCCAAATGGAAGTAGGATTAGTAATTAGATTCTTTAACCAATTTATTTTGAATGTGTTATTTAAAGTGTTAAAATCTAACACATTAAGTCCTCCATTGACATAGGAGTTCATAAGAACTGTTTTTTTAATGTAGTGTGTCCTATTTTTCCAGATAAAGTTGAAAAGTAACTTATCAACCTCTTTTATGAGTTTTTTTATTAAGGTGCAATGCCAATGCAGCGTATGTAAGACGAGAGATGCCTTCTGCTTTAGTTATTAATACTCTGCCTTTTAATGACAAATCTCTTAAGAGCCACTGATTAAATCTGTGTTTGAGTTTCTCTAGAATAGGATAGAAATTTTGAGTGATTCTACTTTCCTGATTTTTGGTTATTATAATACCTAAATAACGAATTTCTTGTTTTATTGGAATGTTACACAAAGCTGTTTTCGAACATTCTTTTATCGCCATAAGTTCACATTTAGGAATATTCAAGTACAATCCAGAAGCTTTGGAAAATATGGAGATTGTTTCAATAGCAATAGAGATTTGATCTTCATCTTTTAGGAATAATGTAGTGTCATCCGCTAACTGTGTTATGAGTAAATCTTTGCCAATTAACGATATACCTTTTACATTGCTTGATTTCATATGGTTAGACAATAGTTGGGCAATTAACAAAAACAGGTATGGAGAAATGGGACAGCCTTGTCTTATCCCTCTTTGTATGTTAAATCTGGGTGAAGTACCATTTGTTAATTTAATACTTCTGTTACTGTTATGGTATAATGTTTTAATCGCTGTAGAGAAGTAAGAGCCAAAACCATACTTATCCAGAGCTTGAAATATAAATTCATGCTCCACCGTATCGAAGGCCTTGTAGAAGTCTAAAAATAATATGAAACCATTGCAATTTATGAGGTCAGAATAATCCAGAATATCTAAAACCAATCTGATATTGTTAGTTATGTGTCTTTTGGGCATAAAGCCAGATTGTGTTTCATCAATAACAGAGTCAAGAACCATCTTAAGTCTGTTAGCTATAATTAGAGCAAATACTTTATAATCATTATTTAGCAAGCTAATTGGTCTCCAATTATCAATCATTAATAGGTCTTTATTAGGCTTCGGAATCAACGTGGTCAAACCTTGATTCATCATAGTGGGAAGCTGTTGGTTTCTTATGCATATGCTTATGCGTTTCTTCCACAGCATGTCTTTATCCTGTCTTCCTTCTCTCACCCCAACCGGTCGCAGCAGATGGCCGCCCCTCCCTGAGCCTGGTTCTGCCGGAGGTTTCTTCCTGTTAAAAGGGAGTTTTTCCTTCCCACTGTCGCCAAAGTGCTTGCTCATAGGGGGTCATATGATTGTTGGGCTTTTCTCTGTATCTATGAAGCGCCTTGAGGCGACATTTGTTGTGATTTGGCGCTATATAAATAAAATTGAATTGAATTGAATTGAATTATGCTTTCTGCAAATACCTCAAGAAGAATGGGAGACAACTCTTCAGAAAAAGTTTTATATAATTCCGCAGTAAGACCATCCGTACCTGGAGATTTATTATTTTTTAATAGCCCAATTGCATCTTTGACTTCTTCTAATGAGATGGGTTGATCACATAATATAGAGTCTTCTTGGCTGATAGATTTAACATTCATCGATTCTAAGAGGTGATCTGTAGCTTCCTGAGAAAATGTAGAGCTATAAAGTTCCTTATAGAAATGACTACAATGTTTAGAGATTAATCTGTAATCCTCTGTGATAACCCCATTTCTCATTAATTTGCTAATATTATTTATGCTTGAGTGTTTCTTTTCTAAACTAAAGAAATAATGGGAATTACGCTCACCTTCTTCAAGCCATTTAGATCTTGATCTGATAAAAGCTCCTTTTGCTTTGTCTGTGTATAAACGATCTAATTTATCTTGTAATTTAGCAAGGTTCAATTTATCCTCTTCAGTTAAAGTGTCAATTTGTTTATTAGATAACTGTGTGATTTGAGAGATTATATTTTCTTCCTCTAATCTTCTGGATTTTGCATTAAGGCTGCCAACCTTCCTTAAATATTTGCCAATTTCAAATTTTAATAATTCCCAGTTATATACTTTAAATCTTCTTGAGCTATAGACCAAAAGTTTGAGATCAGTTCTTTAAGCTCCTTTTTCACATTGTCTTTTTGTAATAATGAGCTGTTGAGTTTCCAGTATGTAAATTTAACAACAGAAGAATTAGATAGAGAAGTTAGATTTATTTTAATATATATGGCTTTATAATCTGTTGCTGGAGAAGGCCAAGCACCTACATCTATGCTATTGCTGTCAAAGCTCTCCGAAACTAACCAAAAGTCTATCCTTGAATGTCTCGAGTTAGAATTGTTGCACCAAGTAAACATTTTGGACTGAGGATATTTGAATCTCCAAATGTCTGTGAGTTTAAGGCGTACCATAACAGCCTTCAATGTGGTATTAATTCTGTTCGAATGTCCTGGAGGAAATTTATCTAATTCAGCATCCATAAAACTCACCAAGAGCCTCCCAGGTTTTGTGAAGCTGGACACAAACAACACATGCACAGATTACCAAATAACTTTTGAATCATTTGACACGTGTTTTACTGTTGTACTATATTAATTAGTTAGCATAAAATGATGTGATGCATCTTGTGAATATTGTGTCATTCTAGCAGACAGGAAACGAGTCAGGAGAGAGGGAGAGATGGCCGACCAAGTATCCACACAGAAATGACTAGGTTCCTTGTTGTAATTGTTCCTTTGTCAGACTTGTTGTTCCTTATACTTACTTATTTAAGTTCTCAATACCCATAACTTGTTAAGATGTACAATTGTATTATTTTATATCAACTTACAACATGTCTTCACAGGTCTTTTCCTGCTCTTTATGGAAGCAAAGCAAAGCGCCGGTACTTTCGAGGGCCCACCAACCAATTCACACCAGTTAAAGAGATACAACTTAATTTTTATCTCTTACCCAAGCTTGTTCAGTCTACTCCAAAAGGCAGTGAAGAATTTGTCTATCTGCAAGCTGGTTTGGGACATAGGTCTACACTGATACCTGACAGCTACAGTCATGATGAGGTAAGGTACTGCTCCACATTGACAGGAAAATATATTTGTTGTAAGTTAGCGATCAAAAAGTGTTTCTCTTTATTCAGAGTCAATTAATTTGGTGGCCGATGGTTTATTTCAAAGGTATGTTCAAGACTCAAGTGTTTCTGGGGGCTGGCTGATTTACAAAGGAGCAGGTAGAAAAAACCTCTTAATGGCCATTCCAACTTTTGAATTGATTGTTATAGAAGAATTTTGATGATATCATGACCATGAATGCACTGCAATGTGTACTGCCACATTTTGAATAGTACTGAGTCACTCACTTTTCTCGACAGGTGGATGGGGTTCTCGGAAACTAAATATGGTGCCTCCTGAGGACAGTGGATATACTGGGTCACTGCTAAAAAATGCAAGTGCTGGGGAAAGACCGTCCTATACATTGCTCCAATCCAGGAAGAGCTAGACACTCAGCCGCTGCCCCCTGACTCCAGCTCCTTCTCCAATATGCCAAAGGTGATGTGCCACTCATGTCAAACCAGCTACCCACTTCAACTCTTAGCACTGCATGTTGAAACATGTCAGCCTTCAGATACTAATGCACAGGAGGTGTGTACAGTCCCGTTGCATGGATGAGTCTGGGAGATCAGTCAGGAGCTTCATGTTCAATGTTGTGGATGTCACTACACTTGGTTGTGTTTCTGTAGGTAATTTATTAAGTTTGTACTTGCTATTCTCCTTTATCAGACTTGTAATGAAGACATAGAGGACGCACCACATCCCATACCACATACAGAAGACGATCAACTTAACTCACATCTAAAGGTGAAGTTTGGTACCCCTTTAACCTTTATCTATTTGACTGTGCATGACAAAGACGGGAACATAAATATGATCCCTTAAATTGAATGGGGAGGAAATTGCAATAAGTTTGATTAAAGTGTCCTATAGTGATGGGATTTCCGGCTCTTTTTAAAGATCCGGCTCTTTCGGCTCGGCTCACTAAAAAGAGCCGGCTCTTTCGGCTCCGAACCGGCTCTTCAGGTTGTTTTGTTGCTTTAATTATTTAATCATTAACAATAATATAAAATTATGCAGAAAAGGAATTACTACCCACGACCCCCAGGCGCTAGAAGAGTTCCTCCAATTCTCCATATACGAGATTGATTATATGAACTACTGTTCATATAATGGGCGGTGGGGCGCCAGGCAGCACGGTGGCACGGTGGTTAGCACTGTTGCCGCACAGCAAGAAGGTCCTGAGTTCAATTCCAACATCAGGTCTTTCTGTGTGGAGTTTGCATGTTCTCCCCGTTTTTGTGTGGGTTCCCTCCGGGTACTCCGGCTTCCTCCCACCGTCCAAAGACATGCAGCTTGTGGGGATAGGTTAATTGGATAATCCAAATTGCCACTAGGTGTGAATGTGCGAATGAATGTGAGTGCGAATGGTTGTCTGTCCCTGTGTGTTAGCCCTGCGACAGACTGGCGACCTGTCCAGGGTGTACCCCGCCTCTCGCCCTATGACAGCTGGGATAGGCTCCAGCGCCCCCCGCGACCCTGAAAAGGATAAGCAGAAGTGAATGGATGGATGGATGAAATTACTAATGTAAAAAAAAAAAAAGTGGTTTTATTTATATATGTTTATATATAAATATATGCGGTGGCCCCTAGAGACAAAACACGTACAAACTCCAAAACACATTTCTAGCATTAACTGAACTTCCAAAACAGAGCTACCAGATCACTTAAATTACACAATTGAAAGCATGTGTGTATTGTTTGTGTATTTATAGACAAGCACTCATATTTATTCAAATAATTTAAAAAAAAAGTTCATTTACCTGTTACTACCACACACCAAATCCGGTTGTTGATACTTCCTGGCTTGTGTAGCCACTAGGTAACAAAAGCTCAACACTGCGCCCAGCATCCTGGAGCACCTCTGTTGTCTTTTGTACGTGATTCTGAGTTTTTACGCGTTTTGGAGTTTGTACGTGTTTTGGAGTTTGTATGTGCTTTGTCTCTAAGGGCCACCATAGCGCCCTTAGAGACAAGGGCGCTATGGTGCACTCACTGTCTCTGTACTGTTTCGCTAGCTTAGCTCGTAGCCGACTCGTTAGCACCATGGCTACTTCACCTGTCCCTTCTGCACTTTCTTGCTCATTGTGTCAGATGTTTAGTTACTCCTCGGCCTCCTTTAGCAGTAATGATATCTGTAACAAATGTAGCATATTTGCAGCTCTGGAGGCCAGGATTACTGAACTGGAGACTCGGCTTTGCACCCTGCTCTCACCCTTAGCTAGCCAGGCCCCTGTAGCTGGTGCAGCCGAAGATAGCGTAGGCCCCGCTAGCTGTTCCCCGGCAGATCCCAAGCAGCTGCGGAAAGAGGGCGGCTGGGTAACGGTGAGGAGGAAGCATAGTCCTAAACAGAAGCCCCAGGTACACCACCAACCGGTTCATGTGTCTAACCATTTTTCCCCACTCGGTGACACACCCGCTGGGGGTCAAACTCTGGTAATTGGTGATTCTGTTCTCAGACATGTGAAGCTAGAGACACCGGCAACCATAGTCAATTGTCTTCCAGGGGCCAGAGCAGGCGACATTGAAGGAAATTTAAAACTGCTGGCTAAGGGTAAACGTAAATTCAGTAAAATCATAATTCACGTTGGCAGTAATGACACCCGGTTACGCCAATCGGAGGTCACTAAAATCAATATTGAATCGGTGTGCAACTTTGCCAAAACAATGTCGGACTCTGTAGTTTTCTCTGGTCCCCTCCCCAATCAGACCAGGAGTGACATGTTTAGCCGCATGTTCTCCTTAAATTGCTGGCTGTCTGAGTGGTGTCCCAGAAACGATGTGGGCTTCATAGATAATTGGCAAACCTTCTGGAGGAAACCTGGTCTTGTTAGGAGAGATGGCATCCATCCCACTTTGGATGGAGCAGCTCTCATTTCTAGAAATATGGACAAATTTATTAAACCCCTCAAAATATGACTATCCAGAGTTGGGACCAGGAAGCAGAGTTGCAGTCTTACACGCCTCTCTGCAGCTTCTCTCCTCCTGCTACCCCCCCAAAAACCCATCTCCATAGAGACTGTGTCAGCTCCCAAAAAGACAAAAAACAAACTAAAAACCAGCAACAAACAACTTAAACATTTACAAAGAAAGAACAATACAGTATCCACATCTGAACCAAAGAGTAAAACAGTGAAATGTGGATTATTAAATATTAGGTCTCTCTCCTCCAAGTCTCTGTTAGTACATGACTTAATAATTGATCAACAAATTGATTTACTCTGCCTTACAGAAACCTGGTTGCAGCAGGATGATTATGTTAGTTTAAATGAATCAACACCCCCGAGTCATTCTAACTACCAGAAATCTCGAAGCACAGGTCGAGGGGGCGGTGTGGCAGCAATTTTTCACACCAGTCTATTAATTAATGAAAGACCAAGACAGACTTTTAATTCATTTGAAAGCCTGATGCTTAACATTGTCCACCCCAGCTGTGAAACTCAGAAACCAGTCTTACTTGTTATCATCTATCGTCCACCTGGGCCTTACACAGAGTTTCTGTCTGATTTCTCAGACTTTATATCTAATTTAGTTCTGAGCTCAGATAAAATAATTATTGTGGGTGATTTTAACATCCACGTTGATGCTAAAAATGACAGCCTCAACATGGCACTTAATCTGTTGTTAGACTCAATTGGTTTCTCTCAAAATGTAAAAGAACCCACCCACCACTTTAATCACACTCTAGATCTTGTTTTAACATATGGCATAGAAACTGAACATTTAACAGTGTTTCCTGAAAACCCTCTCCTGTCTGATCATTTCTTGATAACATTTACATTTACAATAATTGATTACGCAGCAGTGGAGAGTGGACTTTATCAAAGTAGATGTCTTTCTGAAAGCGCTGTAACTAAGTTTAAGAATATAATCCAGCCACTGTTATCATCGTCAATGCCCTGTACCAACATAGAGCAGAGCAGCTATCTGAACGCTACCCCAACAGAGGTCGATTATCTTGTTAATAATTTCACCTCCTCACTACGTACGACTCTGGATACTGTAGCTCCAGTGAAAACTAAGGTCTCTAATCAGAAGTACCTGACCCCGTGGTATAATTCTCAAACACGTACCCTAAAGCAGATGACTCGTAATCTGGAGAGGAAATGGCGTGTCACAAATTTAGAGGATCATCATTTAGCCTGGAGAAATAGTTTGTTGCTTTATAAGAAAGCCCTCCGCAAAGCCAGAACAGCTTACTACTCATCACTGATTGAAGAAAATAAGAACAACCCCAGGTTTCTCTTCAGCACTGTAGCCAGGCTGACAAACAGTCAGAGCTCTGTTGAGCCAACCATCCCTTTAACATTAACTAGTGATGACTTCATGAACTTCTTCACAAATAAAATTTTTATCATTAGAGAAAAAATTACCAATAATCATCCCACAGATGTAATATTATCTACAGCTACTCTTAGTACCATTGATGTTAAGTTAGACTCTTTTTCTTCAGAACTCTTTTTCTTCAGTTCTTCAGAACTGAAGAAGCCTCTCGGATGAGAGGTGAAACATCTTCAAGTAACTTAAAGAAGTCCAGACGCTTTTCTTTGCAAGCTCCTTTGACTACGATGACCTGGATGACTGAGAACCTTCACAGACATATTGCCGTACATTTTGGGAGGAACACCCTTCAACTGGTGCGGGAGTATGAAAGGGAATCAAGGAAATTAGACTCTATTCCTCCAATCGATCTTTCTGAGTTAACTTCAATAATTACTTCCTCCAAACCATCAACGTGTCTTTTAGACCCCATTCCTACAAAACTGCTCAAAGAAGTCCTGCCATTGATTAATTCTTCGATCTTATATATGATCAACCTATCTCTAATAATCGGCTATGTACCACAGGCCTTCAAGGTGGCTGCAGTTAAACCTTTACTCAAAAAGCCATCTCTAGACCCAGCAGTCTTAGCTAATTATAGGCCAATCTCCAACCTTCCTTTCATATCAAAAATCCTTGAAAGAGTAGTTGTCAAACAGCTAACAGATCATCTGCAGAGGAATGGTTTATTTGAAGAGTTTCAGTCAGGTTTCAGAGTTCATCACAGCACAGAAACAGCTTTAGTGAAGGTTACAAATTATCTTCTTATGGCCTCTGACAGTGGACTCATCTCTGTGCTTGTCCTTCTTGACCTTAGTGCAGCATTCGATACTGTTGACCATAATATCCTATTAGAGCGATTAGAACATGCTGTAGGTATTACAGGTATTGCACTGCAGTGGTTTGTATCATATCTATCTAATAGACTCCAATTTGTGCATGTAAATGGAGAGTCCTCTTCACACACTGAGGTTAATTATGGAGTTCCACAGGGTTCAGTGCTAGGACCAATTCTGTTTACATTATACATGCTTC
Source organism: Neolamprologus multifasciatus (assembly GCF_963576455.1). Classification (NCBI taxonomy): domain Eukaryota; kingdom Metazoa; phylum Chordata; class Actinopteri; order Cichliformes; family Cichlidae; genus Neolamprologus; species Neolamprologus multifasciatus. The sequence continues at coordinate 311,629 of NC_140454.1, read as the reverse complement.
CCCTAGGCAGCATCATTAGAAGACATAGCATACATTTTCACTGCTATGCAGATGACACCCAGCTCTATCTGTCCATGAAGCCAGATAACACACACCAATTAGTTAAACTGCAGGAATGTCTTAAAGACATAAAGACTTGGATGGCCGCTAACTTTCTGCTTCTTAATTCAGATAAAACTGAGGTTATTGTACTCAGCGCTGAAAAGCTTAGAAATATGGTATCTAACCAGATTCTTACTCTGGATGGCATTACCTTGGCCTCCAGTAACACTGTGAGGAACCTTGGAGTCATTTTTGACCAGGATATGTCCTTCAACGCACATATTAAACAAATATGTAAGACTGCGTTCTTCCATTTGCGCAACATCTCTAAAATTAGAAATATCCTGTCTCAGAGTGACACTGAAAAACTAGTTCATGCATTTATTACTTCCAGGCTGGACGACTGCAATTCATTATTATCAGGATGTCCAAAAAACTCCCTGAAAAGCCTTCAGCTAATCCAAAATGCTGCAGCAAGAGTCCTGACAGGGACTAGAAAGAGAGAGCATATTTCTCCTGTTTTGGCTTCCCTTCATTGGCTTCCTGTTAAATCCAGAATTGAATTCAAAATCCTGCTCCTCACATACAAGGTCTTAAATAATCAGGCCCCATCTTATCTTAATGACCTTGTAGTACCATATCACCCTATTAGAGCACTTCGCTCCCGCTCTGCAGGCCTACTTGTTGTTCCTAGAGTATTTAAAAGTAGAATGGGAGGGAGAGCCTTCAGTTTTCAGGCCCCTCTTCTGTGGAACCAGCTTCCAGTTTGGATTCGGGAGACAGACACTATCTCTACTTTTAAGATTAGGCTTAAAACTTTCCTTTTTGCTAAAGCATATAGTTAGGGCTGGACCAGGTGACCCTGAATCCTCCCTTAGTTATGCTGCAATAGACGTAGGCTGCCGGGGATTCCCATGATGCATTGAGTTTTTCCTTTCCAGTCACCTTTCTCGCTCACTATGTATTAACAGACCTCTCTGCACTGAATCATATCTGTTATTAATCTCTGTCTCTCTTCCACAGCATGTCTTTTATCCTGTCTTCCTTCTCTCACCCCAAACGGTCGCAGCAGATGGCCGCCCCTCCCTGAGCCTGGTTCTGCTGGAGGTTTCTTCCTGTTAAAAGGGAGTTTTTCCTTCCCACTGTCGCCAAAGTGCTGCTCATAGGGGGTCATATGATTGTTGGGTTTTTCTCTGTATCTATGAAGCGCCTTGAGGCGACTTTTGTTGTGATTTGGCGCTATATAAATAAAATTGAATTGAATTGAATTGAATAAATATACTTTATTTATTCACTCCACATAAAATGTAATAAATAAATCATATAATACAAAAAACACCTATTTACATTTTAAACTTTTAACTATTTAAATTTTCAGCTTTTTCCTTTTAAACAAATTTAACGTGAAACAGCACAAAACACTGCAAACCACAACACAATTAAATATAAATTCAAATATTAAAACAAAAAGAAGATGCACATTCTCTGTCATATGGGCCTGCATGATTTCTGAATCCTTTATCATCTGCAACTGAAAATAGTGGATGATTACTATACCTTTCTAATGTGACGTTGTTGTCCCTCGCTCTCTTTCTTTCTGGCTCTGTTCCTGTGCTACTGCGAGTGTAACTAACGCCCCTCCCCCCTCTGCCCAGCGCAAAGTACAGGCCGCGCGTGCAGAGTTTAGCGGAAAAAAGGGCGAGAGAGAGGGTGAGAGAAAGAAAGAAAAAAAAAACCTCACGGCTCCCAATAAGGAGCCGGCTCGCGTCGTTCACTTCAAAGAGTCGGCTCTAAGAGCCATTTCGTTCGCGAACGACTCATCACTAGTGTCCTACAATAGCCAAGTTGAAGAGGTTCATTATTAGAGGTTGGATTTATTCCTTATATTTAAAGTGGGTAGCCTATGTAAGCTGTATTTGTAATGAAAGTTGACAGATAAGCAACAATCAGATGTATTCAATCACGTCACAATTCCATTCTTTTAAAGTTGCTGGTTTTTTCCCCTTTCTTTGCTTGTCTTCACAGTATGTGGAGGAAGATGTCATTATTTTGTCCTCAACTGCAAAGGTAATGTTGAGTGCAACGTGTTGAATGTCTGTCTTTGAGGCATTATTGATTCTATCGTTCATATTGTTTCCTGTTACAGATTGTGTGCCCTGTCTGCGGTAAGACATTTCCTCAGAATGAGATGGAGGCACATGCAAGCGAGTGTTGTGAGAGGTAATGCAGTCTTTTAATATGGCTTCCAACGTATGTTTGAGAATTTCCCTACAAGCCTTTTGCTTTCCACCTATTAATTTATATTTTGATAGACAGCATTTTATGCTTTGTTACTGATTCAATTCAATTCAATTTTATTTATATAGCGCCAAATCACAACAAAAGTCGCCTCAAGGCGCTTCATAGATACAGAGAAAAACCCAACAATCATATGACCCCCTATGAGCAGCACTTTGGCGACAGTGGGAAGGAAAAACTCCCTTTTAACAGGAAGAAACCTCCGGCAGAACAGATTGTGCCATTATGTTATACTTTGGGGGTTTTTTTGCATTAGGTTTTGTCATTGTTGCCATAACATTTTTAATTGTTTAAGTCTTACAGAAGTACTTACAACACGGTGACAACAACACAAGTTCTCTTTTAAGTTTTAAAGGTATTGTTTAATTTGTTGCTTTTGTACAGTACATGTTTGAGGTCAAGTGATGTGGTTTTCACTCTGGCATTTTTTCATTACAGCAATGCAAACCTACCTTCACAACAAAGCATGGGCATTTCTAGGTTTGTACACATCAGTAGTCTTTCTTCAATGCTCTGTACAGTGGTTTTCAAACAATTTCTGCCAAGTACCCTTCGTGTAAAGGAATCCAGCTACCTAAAGGCTTAGCCTGTCTACTGCATTTTCTTCTTCTGTTAGGTCAAAGTCACATACTGCTGGTGGTGACACAATTCAGTTTAAAACCTAAAAGACATTAAAGAATACACATGAATACACACAACATGGTTTCCACTATCATGTTTGTAATTGCGAGTTTTTCTCCATTAGCCTGGATGAAATCCTGCAGGCCATAAGTACTGCTGTGAAAACAGAGGAAGTATCACTGTCTCAAGATCCAATATGGTGGAGCGGGGACTTGCACAGTGGAAGAGGCAAAAAAAGGCATTGCCTACAAATCAGCTGAGGGTCACATTTATCGGAGAGGCAGGAATTGATACAGGGGCATTACGGAAAGAATTCCTCACAGGTACACACATTTAAAATGTGATCTAAATTGATAGGAGTGAAAATGGCTACTTAACCGGACTAACTATTTGTGTTAAAAGAAATGGTTGCAGGCTTGGAGCAAAGGCGATTTGAGGGTGACCAGACTAGGAAGGCTCCCAAATATTCATTGCTGGATCTTGATATAGGAAACTTCCGGTAGGCCTTTCTCACATGCATTGGGGTCCTCATTTGTGTGTACACACACACGCATTGGAAATTACCTGATTGATGTTATTTATCTCTTCTCCTCTCACAGTAGTGCTGGTGAAATTTGGGCAGTTAGTCTGGCGCAAGGTGGGCCACCACCCTGCTGCCTCAAAGATTGGTGTTACCAGTACTTGTGCAGTGGAGAGCTGCAGATTGAGAACATTATGAAAGACGATGTCTGTGATGTTCATTATACTTCTGTTATCTCCCAGGTATGAAGTCTTAAAGGTTTCACTGCTCTACAGTGTTTTGAATTACATGTTTAGCACAGATTTTACCATCCCTTATGTCACAGGTGTCGAACTCCAGGCCTCAAGGGCCGGTGTCCTGCAGGTTTTAGATGTGTCCTTGATCCAACACAGCTGATTTAAATGGCTAAATTACCTTCTCAACATGTCTTGAAGTTCTCCAGAGGCTGAAAATGAACTGATCACTTGATTCAGGTGTGTTGACCCAGAGTGAGATCTAAAACCTGCAGGACACCGGCCCTCAAGGCCTGGAGTTCGACACCCCTGCCTTTTGTTATTTGCAAATTATAGGACTCTGGAATTGGTCATGTTAATGTGTATGTTTGTGTCCTTTAAGGTTGATTCGGCCACAGGAGATAAAATGACAGAACTCACTGATGAAATTTTGAGTTGTGGCTATCATGGACCTGTTAATGTCGAAAAGAAAGAAGAAATTGTTCAGTAAAACTGTTTTACTGTTTTCCCCCCCAAAAAAGTTTTTTTTTTTTCCTCATTTAGCAGCATGCTACTTTTTCTTCCTTTCTGCATTTCAGTGCTGTTGTTCTTCATGCCACACTTCGGTTGGTGCCTCTCCTCTCCCAGCTACGTGATGGTCTCAAACTTTATGGTCTTATTGATCTACTGAAGCAGTACCCAAACATCTGCCAGTCGCTGTTTGTCCCAGGGGTGGAAGTTAAGGTGAGTAAATGTTGACTTTAGTAGGGATAACACTTGTAATTGTGAATAGCAGTTCAAAGTGCTCTTTACCTTTACTTTACAGTATATACTTTAAGTCCTATAGTAGAGAATGTAATTAATGGTGGCACTGGAAAAAGAATATTCAAAATTGTCTTAAGTTGCTTAATATTCCTGAACCGTTTAGAGCAAACACAAGGCATCAGGTGCAATGAAAAAATCCCTTTTAACAAGGAGTATTTACATGTAACCTACAGAGTTATAAAGAGACTTGATCGATACAAAATTATAAGATTAAATGAGAAGAACTAGCAAGCAGCATTTAAGTCCCTGTCTTTATGTGTGATAAAAGAATACAGTTACTTAGAATAAAGACAAAATAATAGGTCCTTGATGTCAATTACAAGTCTTGATTCAGATAAAGTCACAATTTGCTTTGTCTTTCTTACCAGGCTGATGCTGACTTTGTTTTTGCAACATGCCATCCTGAGTTTAGTGAGAAGGGCTCCAACAAAGAACGGGTGGAAATGAGGATTATGAACCATCTACAGGACTTCTTGCAAGAGCTGGAATCACGTAAGTGCACATGTAGTTTACTGTCAATGTATTTTGTCTTTCTGTGTTAAACTTGGAATCATAATTTTATATAAGGAATGGCTAAAGGTTTAGAGAACGACAAGTCTTGGTTTTCATTGAGTTTGCTGCTTTAGTGTTTTTAGATCTTTTTGTCCGACGTTTCTGGAGTACACTTCAGAAAACGTTTTACAAAAAGATATAAAAATACAAAAGCAGCAAAATGTGTGAAAACAAATAATTCTTATTCTGTAAACCTTTGGCCACAGCTGTAGATTACACTATGAGTGCTTGTTCATTCTTGTCAGTAATTAAATTTTTAAGTTGTGTTTGTGAAGTTACAGGTAAACAGTATCTAATATTTTATCTAAATGACTGCTTTGTCTTTTTTTAAAAAAGGTGAAGAGCCTGAGACCAGTGACCGTCCAGTCATCCTTTCCCCAAGTTCATTCTTACAGTGGCTCACAGGACAAGGCCACATTCCTGTCCTGCCAGATGAGAAGATAAACTTCAAAGTCTCTGTGCAGTTCAACCACTCGTGCCATATTCAGTATGGCGCTCATGAGGTTTGCTACCCAACCGTTACAGCATGTAGTAACACAGTCAAGCTACCTGTTCAGCATTTGCAAACTTATGAAGAGTTCAAGCATGTGATGACAAACGCGTTCCACTATGGTCAGGCATTTCTTCATATTTAGGAGCATGATCAGCCAGCCAGACATCTTGACTGTTCCATGAAATGTTATTTAAACAAAAAAATCGACACGTGTTGCTTGATGGTTGTTTTTTTTTAATTGTTTTACAGTTTTTTAAGCATTCTGTTTATTGCCATTGAAATTATTAAAAAAAAGTTTTTGTCAATATAGTCCTTGCTGATCTCATTCCCTCCTCCATTTGACAGTGTGAGTATCTATTTGGGTTCATGAGTGTAACAGAAAGTAAGAAAATGAAACTTACCATTAAAACAAGGAGAGGTTCTTATTCTTCTTAGAAGAAGGGATTATTTAAAAGAAAAAATATCACTAGCAGTTTGTAAAATAACATGTTCTTATAATTTTACTCTCTGATGGGCCAAGCTGCAACTTTCATGGATGGTGATGTAGGTGAAGAGCATGTGAGAGTGTGGTCAGGTAAATGTTTTAAATTTAATGAGCGACCGTGGCTCAGGGGGTTGGGAAGCGCATCTGTAACCGGAAGGTCACCGGTTCGATCCCTGGGCTCTCTGTCCTGGTCGTTGTGTCCTTGGGCAAGACACCTTACCCTATAATTATACCCGTAATTAAGTGTTAAAAACTAAATTATTCACTTAAACCAAAACATAAACAGATCCTAATCATAAAGTAGTCTAAACGTCAGGCAACAAAGTGAATAAGTCAGAAAATCTTCCTTTCCTATGAACTCTTCAGCTTTTATGCAGTCTTAAAAAATAAGACTGCAAGAATTTTGTGCAAATTATTTTCAAAATCTCAACTTATGTCAAAGTTAAAACAAAGATTACATATAGCACTCAAAACAAAAACATTGCCATTATTACTCAACTGCCAAATTTTCTTCATATCTCTGTGGCTCTCTGATGGGGTGCTGCAGCATCCCAAGTTCCCACAGCTGGTTTGGTGAAAGGCTATGCTCTGTCCTGATGGAATGATCATTCCAGCCAGCAGAAAACTTGGCCAAATCCCCCTTGAGTCTTGGGAGGAAGGTGTAATGGGCACAGAAGAGATGAAGACTATCTGAGATGTTAAGAAATCCATCTTCCTCCAAGCTGTGTAGTACATCATAATAAATGTGTGTCACCCCTGTCCAAACGTCCCTCCATAGGCGCTCAATTCTACATTTGAAAAAATACAGAAAAGGTCTGAAAGGTCAATCAAAAACTAACAAAGGACAGCCAAACAGCAATTCACCTGGAGTCAATCATGATGAAATAACAATGTTATGCCATTTAGATCTTACAAGCATTACCTCTGGTTCTGCACGCTTTTTCCACTTAGGAAGCTTCCACATCCTGTGCCTCTCACAGTAAACATTTCAGCAATCTTGACATTTTCAACTCCTTGGTCAGCTCTCTCTCTGTACCATATAAGATTTTGAAATAAGTATTGAAACAACAAAATACACAAAAACTATTCAAATACATGATTGACACACTTGCAAATTTATGTACAGCACTGAAATCCTGATAATTTCATGGTTAAACATGGCAAACACAAATCATGAGACAAACTTCAGAATAAATTTAACGAAGAATTACTCACTTGTAAGGCCATCCAAATCTTCTCACTCCGTCCAGAAAAAAATCAAGTGCAGTGCTGGCTGTGTTGTTGCATGCAGCATTAAGGTACTAATCTAAACCGGGGGGAAATTGATTAACACCACCACATTAAAAATTCATACATATATACAAAATGCTTATAGGAGGACGTGACAAGAGTGTGCAAACCGTCACAATACACAATATGATCAAAATATGTGAGCTGTATAATTACATAAGCGGAGAGAGAAAAGATAACAAGATGTGAGAAAGTCTTTGTGGATTTAATAATATGTGCTGTGTGGTAAGACACGACTTATGCGGTCAAAGAAGTGCAGGAGACTGATGCTGTCCAGTGTAGCAAGTGATTTATTCACCATTTTGTGACCGAAACAATATTTACAAAGAAACAAATAAGAAACTCAACTCTATAATTAACTCAGTTCAAATAAACATAACTGAACTTAAATCAACAGAAATTAAGGTCAAACTGCACACAGCTACACTGACCCGAAAACCCTTTTTTGAAACACCTCAGTTCTTCTGCTTAAATAGTCCACTTAATCAAACAATTTCTCCTCTGGACTATTCCAATCAGTAGGTAGATACGATGAACATGACTATATTCAAGTCTCTACTACTCCTCTTTACTGGCAACATGAACTCTGGTGTAATCAATACATATTATAACAATAAATCTACTTCTTCATAAACCCTCTAAAGTCAACTTTATTAAATTATAAGAGTTCTTCCCATTCTGCACTTGGTCTCTTCCTGTGACCTCAGATGAACCCAGAAGCTATAAAGCAGGAAGTAAAACTACATTTCCTCCTTTTGTTTCTGGAAGACAGGTAGGTAAGGTAAATTCTAAACAATGCAAATTAACAGTTGAAATAAATAACATGTTAACTTAACAAACTTGTAGGGATTGATTTAAACCAAGATGTTATATTATATAATCTGTAAAAGTGCAAAACATAAACAAACCCGGGATAGTAGATGTTTGCCTATTGCAGATTACATGTGAAATATGGTTAAATCAAAACAAGAATGTTAACTAAGAATATGGACAAATGGTCTTCTCACCCACTTTGTCACACTCCCCCCCCCTTAAGACCGTTACTCCTCTGAGTCACGGGACAGGAAATCAGCAATGACATTCTTATGTCCGGGTCTATACTGGACCTGGAAACGAAAAGGCTGGAGAGATAAATACCATCTTGTTATCCTGGCATTAGTGTCTTTCATATTATGAATCCATTGCAAAGCACGATGATCAGTCTCAAGAACAAACTCTTTCCCAACGAGATAATATCGTAAGGTGTCTAGAGCCCATTTAATTGCCAATGCCTCCTTTTCAATGGTCGAATACCTCACTTCCCTTGGAAAAAGTTTTCGACTGATGTACTGAACAGGCAACTGCTGCCCTTCCTCTCCTTGCAGTAAAACAGCTCCCAGACCCACCTCAGAGGCATCTGTTTGTACTGTGAAGGGAAGGTTAAAATCTGGACACTGCAAAACAGGTTTCTGACACAAACAGTCTTTCAAATCATTAAATGCATTCTCAGCATCTTTCGTCCACCTGACCTTTGTAGGACTAGATTTTCTTGTCATGTCAGTCAATAAAGCTGCTCTTGATGAAAAATTTGGAATTAGTCGACGGTACCAACCCACTAATCCCAAAAATGATCTCAACCTTTTCTTTGTGTTTGGCAAGAGTGCTGCAGCAACTGCATCCACTTTTCCAACCTGAGGGCGAATGCCTCCACCCCCTATTACATAACCCAGGTACTGCACCTCGGGCTTGGCGATGTGACATTTCTTGGCATTTATGACAAGTCCAGCATTTGTGATACGTCGAAACACATCAGCAACATGTTTCAGATGATCTTCCCATGTACCACTATAAACAACAATGTCATCAATGTATGCAGCTGCATATTGTTCTGCACCCTTCAACACTCGATCCACCAACCTTTGGAATGTAGCTGGTGCTCCATGCAAACCAAAGGGCATCACTGTGAATCTAAACAGTCCACTTGGCACTCTGAATGTTGTTAAGTCCTTAGATGAGTCTGTCAAGGGAACCTGCCAGTAACCTTTACAGAGGTCAAGGGTAGTCAGAAATTTAGCATTTCCCAAACGATCAATTAGTTCATCAACCCTCGGCATTGGATAAGGATCAAAAGCAGACACAGAATTTAACTTAGAAAAGTTTACACAGAATCTAAGCTTAGGATCATCTTTCTTTGGTACAAGCACAACAGGGCTACACCACTCACTGTGTGATGGCTCAATGATTCCTGCAGCCAGCATCTCCTCCAGCTCACTTTTCAACTCAGGCAATAGCTTAGCTGGGATACGGCAAGTGGTATCTCTAATTGGCCGTTGGTCTGGAGAATGCAAAGTGATTTTGTGTTCACTGAGGTGTGTACGACCTGGCTTTAGACTGAAGAGTTCTTTAGTCATAAGTGATTGCACCTCCTGACGTCTTTCCAAAGGCAAATGGTCTAAGTCTGGAAACACAATTTTGACAGCTGAAGAAGGGAAGTACTGCTCCTGAGGTTCTTCCTCATCCACAACTGTACATGCCCACATGGATGTTGAGTCCCGTGGCTGGTCAGTCCACTCTTTCAAAAGATTGACGTGGAACACTTGATGATTCTTTCGACGGTCTGGTAAATGAAGCTCATATGTGACTGGGCCTGTCTTCTTTGTGATTTCATATGGCCCCTGCCACTTTGCAAGAAGACTGCTCTCAGAAGTTGGCAACAGTAGAAGAACTTTCTGTCCCTCACGGAAGACTCTTCTTCTTGACACTTTATCATATCTTTGTTTCAGCTGCTGTTGCACATGGGCCAGATTGTTATTAGCAAGCTCTTGGAAATGTTCGAGCTTGTCCCTCATTTTGAGGACATATGAGAGTTCACTAAACCTCTGCTCTGACATCGAACCCTCCCAAGCTTCTTTCAGAACATCCATTGGACCTCTGACAGGATGCCCATAAAGTAGCTGGAATGGTGAAAACCCAGTAGAACTTTGTGGAACCTCTCGGTAGGCAAATAACAAAAATGGGAGCCATTGGTCCCAATCTGACCCTGTTTCATTCACAAATTTCCTGAGCATTGATTTTAAGGTCTTGTTAAATCGCTCCACAAGGCCATCGGTCTGTGGGTGATAGGGACTGGTCTTGACACCCTGGATCCCTAACAAACTGTATACTTCTTTGAGCATCTTAGAAGTGAAATTGGTCCCCTGATCTGTGATGATTTCTTTTGGGATACCCACTCTGGAAAACAACTGAATCAGGCAGTTAACAATCTGACGAGCCTTTATTTTCTTCAGGGGGAAGGCTTCAGGATATTTTGTGGCATAGTCACAAACTACAAGTATGTACTTATGACCTGCTTTACTCTGTTCTAGTGGGCCAACAATGTCCATGGCAATGCGTGAAAAGGGTGTATCAATGATGGGCATACTGATAAGTGGAGCTCTATCTGCTTTCCTGCCTGGAGCTGTTAACTGGCACTGTGGGCAAGCTTTACAGTATTGTACCGTATCACTGAACTGTTGGGGCCAGTAAAATCTGGGAATCATTCTAGAAAATGTTTTAGATTGTCCCAAATGTCCTGCCCAGGGAATGGAATGACTCATTTTCAAAATGGTAGATCTCAAACTCTGGGGGATCACCAACTGGTCACCAATCTTGCTACGGCGATGCAACAAATCTCCCTTAACCACAAACACTTCCTGCCTTCCCTCAACTGTAGTTGCCTCTGGAACACATTTAGAGAACAATGGTTTAAGTGTTAGATCCTCTTTCTGAAGCCTAGCAACCTGACTAGCGCTGGGGAGAGACTCAGTCTTTAAAGGATCTAAAATGTGTTCAGCTACTCTTGTTCCCTTCACCTTTTCATGTCTTCTCTGTCTCTTGCTCTTTTTTGGTTTAGAACGAGTGCTAGACTCGTCCAATGGTGCATCCTCATTTGCGAAAGGCAAGTCATCCCAACCCGAAGCATTAACCTGTTGCTCCTTAGCTTTTGACCTTGTGACTGCTAACAAACTTTCAATGGTTTCAGTCTGACAGGAATACTTGGCTATTAGCTCTGTGAGTATTGGGAGATCACGGCCCAACACCACTTGATAAGGCAAAGTTTGCAGCACTCCCACTGAAAGAGTGTAACACTGGCCTTCTACTTCAATTGCAACTTCAGCAACTGGGTATGATACCTTATCACCATGAATACAGCACACATCCACTGTTGCTCCTGAAAAGATCACATCCCTAGGAAGACTGTCTTGTCTAACCAGAGAGCGATTACTTCCTGAATCTAACAGAGCTACACAGGGTTTGTCTTCAACAAATACCCCAATTGATGGCTCACGTTGCTGACATTCAATTTCATTTTTGTGATTCTCACTGACTTTAGTTTGTCTAGCAGAACACATGTAATTTTTACTAACAGACATCTTTGTACACTGAGCTTTAAGATGACCTATTTGACCACACAAATGACATGCTTTATTGGTTCTATTTTTTGTCTCAGATCTGGCAGGATCTGAGTTATACCAGTTCTGTCTTGTGTGCTTAACTTTCAAGTCAGGGCCACCACCTAACATGTTCAATGGCATGTTGGAATTTGACTTAACTGGTGTGAAAACTTTTGATGGTCGACGAGCTGCTAAGAAAGCTTCAACCAGTTCTGCTGCTTCCTTGGAAGTCTTTGGGTTACGTTCCTTAACCCACGTCTGAAGATCAGGATTCAGAACCTTGAGAAACTGTTCCATGATGATGGCGTCTCCGATTTGATCCTTTGTCTTTGTTTCAGGATTCATCCACTTGATGTACAACTCCTTTAGGCAGACCTGCAGCTCCCTTGGTGTTTCCTCTGCTCCAAAGGTACTAGAACGAAACCTCATTCGATAGGTGTCAACACTTATTTCATACTTCTGCAAGACAGCATACTTTACTTTTGCATAATCCATAGTGTCATCAATATCCATGGCTACATAGGCGGAACGTGCTTTACCAGCTAGCAGTGGTGCTAGGTGAAGAGCCCACTCATCTCGCGGCCACTGGCAAGCATGAGCAATTCTTTCAAAGGTGATTAAATAATGTTCAATGTCCTCACCTTCATTGTAAGGTTGCATTTTTGGCCCCTTCCAGCCTGAATGTCTCACCAATGTTGAAAGCTGTGCCTCACTGCGTTGATGTACCGGTTCCAAGTCAAGCCTATTTGATTCTTGTGTGCTGACAGGTGGTTCTGGAGTAGGTGCCCTCGAAGAAGCCGATGTTGATGCTTGTACTTCAAGTAACTGATGCTCTAGATTGCCATGCTGCACCTGCTGTTGAAGCTGGGCAAACTGATGCCGGATTTGCCTCCATCTATCCTCCTGGCGCTTGTGCTCTTGCTCCAGTTTAGAGTCGCGTTCAGCCTGCTGTTGCATCAGATTTTGCAAAAGTTTGGACAATTCAGCCACATTCTCTTGTCCAGCAATATGGCCACTTATTGCCCCTTGTTGGTCACTGCCATCTTGTAAATCATCTGCTTCACATTCTGGAACAAGTCCCCTCTTTGCTCGGGTAGACATCTTCTCCACTCCTTAATTGGCCTGGAATCCCACTGCTGCTGCCACCAAATGTGGTAAGACACGACTTATGCGGTCAAAGAAGTGCAGGAGACTGATGCTGTCCAGTGTAGCAAGTGATTTATTCACCATTTTGTGACCGAAACAATATTTACAAAGAAACAAATAAGAAACTCAACTCTATAATTAACTCAGTTCAAATAAACATAACTGAACTTAAATCAACAGAAATTAAGGTCAAACTGCACACAGCTACACTGACCCGAAAACCCTTTTTTGAAACACCTCAGTTCTTCTGCTTAAATAGTCCACTTAATCAAACAATTTCTCCTCTGGACTATTCCAATCAGTAGGTAGATACGATGAACATGACTATATTCAAGTCTCTACTACTCCTCTTTACTGGCAACATGAACTCTGGTGTAATCAATACATATTATAACAATAAATCTACTTCTTCATAAACCCTCTAAAGTCAACTTTATTAAATTATAAGAGTTCTTCCCATTCTGCACTTGGTCTCTTCCTGTGACCTCAGATGAACCCAGAAGCTATAAAGCAGGAAGTAAAACTACATTTCCTCCTTTTGTTTCTGGAAGACAGGTAGGTAAGGTAAATTCTAAACAATGCAAATTAACAGTTGAAATAAATAACATGTTAACTTAACAAACTTGTAGGGATTGATTTAAACCAAGATGTTATATTATATAATCTGTAAAAGTGCAAAACATAAACAAACCCGGGATAGTAGATGTTTGCCTATTGCAGATTACATGTGAAATATGGTTAAATCAAAACAAGAATGTTAACTAAGAATATGGACAAATGGTCTTCTCACCCACTTTGTCACAGCTGTTTTTGGGTACGCAACTTACCTTCCTAGAGTAGCCATCTATGCCGCCAAATATCACTATGTTGAATCTGGTGAAAAAAAGACAAGCAAAGCATAATTCTGATGGATAAAAATATTCAGAATTATGTTAGTCATTTAATTTTCTATGCCAAAACAAACCTAATTAATTTATGAATGGTGTCAATGTGCTGTAGGAAATGTGGGACTTGAACAGAGTACTTTCGCCGAACCACACAGCCCAAAGTTGACATTCTTGTTAAGATGCCCTCTGTATCAACTCTGTGCATTGATGCCTTTAGTCTGTTCCACTGTACACGGTGGCCGCAGCTTGAAGGCAACCCTTGACAATCTGATATCCAGCATGAGGTAGTCTGGATTTAATGTCTCTCACTTTGGCATCCAAAGCGTCATTAGATATGGTAGAGTAAAGACTCCTAACTGACATGTTGTACTCCTGCATTCTCCTGTACATGGTACGTCTTGAGACACCAAGAAGGTCTGCTACACATGTGGCAGGTAGACTAAGCTGAAGAAGACTTTGGAGGTCATTCTCTGTGACCTGAAGCCTAAAACGCCCATAAGGACCAATAATCTGTACCACAGAGTTGAAGGGGGGAGGGTTGTTTCGCTGGTGTAACAAGCTGCTCAGTTCTTCTATAGCTTCGCAGACATCAGCAGGAAGGTCAGCATTCTCCAGTGCATTCATGAAAGTCCTCTCTTGGGTCACAATGTACTCCAGAAAATCAAGGTCAAGAGGGTCGTTGTTGAGGACATACTCCAGCCTTTGCCTAAATCTGGACAAGCACTCCTGCACGAATATATTCTGCAAAAGGCAATGCAATACAATGTCATTTAGTATTAAGATAACTGTTAATAATAAGTGTAATAAAATAATTAAGGCCATTACAAACCATCAGCGTTCCCTTCACATTTTAAATCCACAAGAATTTAACAATAATAAGCACTGTTTCATGGATTTCCAGCACTTTAATTAATTAATAGTGCTTTTCAGGAAACCTGCAACTTCTTCACACCTGAAACTAGCCTGTAAATTTTCCCTCATCCTACTGTAGGGGCCTCTGCAAGTGTGGAGGATTCCGGAAGGCTACAAGATGACAACTTTGGAATTCTATTGAAAGGAGTCTTTCATATTTGTTTGTCAACGCTGAACCCAGGGCAATCTACGCTAAATTAGCGTTTTTAGCTAACAGCTACAACATGCATAAACGTTACTGTACGGATATTATTTGTTAACATGACGCTTGTTCTTATACATGTAATACATTTATTACCAACCTGAGAGTTTCTCAACTGGTCATTTGACATCACGAATGTCTTCAGAAGAATTACTCCAGCTCCAGCTCAAGATGTCGTAGATTGCCACTTGCGGTCCGCTAGTAAAACGAAGTTCGATTACTCTGCGCTCGATTACGCTTGAACCGGAACCGGATGTAAGTTCCAAAAAACTGAATTTTGGAACTGAAATTGAATGGTGAGAAGTGAAACTGAAATTATTCGAGAGCTGAATTTTTAAAGGATAAAATGCAGTTTCAAAGCAAACGAATTCATTTTCAAAATATAAAATTCATTTTCAATTTAGTGATGATCATTTTCAAACCATAAATTCCATTTCAAATTAGACTAATTCAAATTCAGTTTTCAAAAGCATTTATTCAAGTTACAATTCAGATTCAATCTGAGCAATTCAAATTCAAATTTAACTTATTTAAATTCAGTTTCTGATAGCACAGATTTCTGCCCATAGAGTACTAGTAAATAATTTTCCAGTACGTGTACGTTACACATGCTATATTAAAAAAATTATGATTATTATTTTGCTAACTATCAAACTCGCTGGAGAAATGATTGAAATGCACTGAGTGTGATGCAGTATGGCAGCGCTATTATGGAATATGCTGTGAACTTAGCTAACATTACTTAGCAGTGATATGAGTTAATTTACTCAAGTGAAAGCTTTAAACATTAGCTCGATACATAACTAGCTAACTTAAGGCTTTCTGGTTAACCCTCTGGGGTCGACGGACCCAGAGTCTCCATTTCAACTTGGGTTGAACGTGCGGACTTCAAACTATAACAGTTTTTAAATTGTGTTAATAGGCCACGTAAAACCGACGTTCTTTTTCTGAATACAACAGTGGCGTTTACTTCGGGAAGATACGGTAAAAACAGCGTTTTCTAAGGAGAGCGCTAGCAAACACACTTTGCTTGTGAGTGAAAAAAGAAAAAAAAACACTCCTTCCCTATTGGTGGAAAAATGTACCATGTCGACCAATCAAAAAATGATATGGCAATATGTGGCATCTGGTTGTTTGGGAAGAGGGGGAAGTTTTAGGAGTGACCGGCGAGAGAGAGAGAGTTTTGATAGGTGAGAGATTTGTGACGTTTACCGTGTTTGGAGTCTCAAGTTAGTGTGTTGTCTTGTGTAGTTAGAACTGACACACAAAACAAAACAACGACTACACTACACACTACTAGTGATGTCACAGTTGCTGCAAAAAAGCCAACAAAGGCAGATTGCAGTGTAAACGCTGAGTGACACACCTGCTGTCAGACCTGCAGGTTTATCCCTGTGCTGTTCTCATCTGTGTTATAGTGACACAAACTATTTTTTAACACTAATAATTGGTGTGCCGCCTTCTTTGGTGCAGAACAGCTGATTGTTCTGTAAATAGTTTTAAAGGGTTATATAAAAAACGTCTGAGCCTTGGCTGCATTTTTAGGTAAATAGTACCATATAACTTTGTTGTTTTCAAAACTTGTGCATATTTTTTAAAAATGTACAATTTCTATTTGCATTTCAAGTTATGAAAATGATTCGTTAAACATGCTTCTGGTTTTTACAGTCAAAAATATCACTTTCTACTAGTATTTTAAATTTTGTCTGAATTTAGATAAACTGTGCTGATACAGTTTGTCAAAATGAGTAAATAACAGATTGGCAAGATAAACAGTTTTTAAAGGTGAAATATAGAGGCCAAATCAAAAGTAGTCATAAACAGCCAATTATACCCTGGACACCAGAGGGTTAAAGGCTAAAAGCAAAGTTGTCACCAATACTGTTTATATTTGTGTGTATTGCTGCAGCTTTTTTGAGTATTAACTTGGTGCCTTTGGGTGAAATAATGGTAATATGAGTGATCCATATGGTCACAAAGAATAGCCACTTTTTTCTGTGCTACCAAAGTTCCCCGGCTTGAAAATGTTTGAAAAGGGACCTTGAAAGTGCTTAAAAAGTGCTTGAATTTGACCCTGAAAAAGGCGTATGAACCCTGTGTACACCCAACACTGAGCCTCCAATCACCAGTCCAACAAACCTGAAGTTTGCTGATGAGACCGCCATCATTGGGCTCATCTCAGGTGGAGATGAGGAGCTCAGTGCTGCAAAAACAATGGAGCTCATGGTGGACCTCGGGTTGAAACTAGCCCCTCAGATCCCATCTTCCTGCATGCCTGCCCAGTGGAGACAGTGAAGTCCTTCCACTTCCACTTTAATTGGCTGCAATCTACCTTCCCTACAAGACCTATTTAGGGATTTATCTACCTTTAAAAGCGGGGTCAGACCATCCGCAGCTCTTATTACGCTGCCTTGACGATGTCAAACAGTGGTTGTCATTAAATTTTTTAAAGCTAAATGAAAATAAAACTGAGGTTGTCATTTTTGGCAACGTTAATCATATTGACAGCACTCTGGGCCCCCTTTCCTTCTATCGTAAAACACATGTAAAAAACCTCGGTGTCTACATTGATGGTTCTTTTAAATTGAATAAGCAGGTGAGTGCAGTAGTTCAGTCCTGTTTCTTTCAGTTAATGCAGCTAGCCAAGGTAAAGCCATCCCTCCCGGCTAACGTCTTTGAGCGTGTTATTCACCTTTTCCTTACTTGCAGATTAGATTACTGCAATTCATTGTATTATGGTCTAGATCAGGCCACCATCCATTGTCTTTAGATGGTTCAAAATGCAGCTGCTCGCCTGCTAACTGGTACCAAACGGAGAGAGCATATAACCCCAGTTTTAGCTTCTTTACACTGGCTTCCTGCCTCCTACAGGATCCAATTTAAACTTTTACTTTTTGTTTTTAAGTCACTTAACGCCCGAGCCCCTTCTTACCTGTCTGAGCTCCTCTCTGCTTATGCTCCAGGAAAAACCATGAGGTCTAGCTCAGAATGAATGCTGTCCATCCCACAGATTAATCTCAAATAAGTCTGTGGGATGCATCTTACAAAGATGCAATTACTTCTCATGTTAATGTTTAAGATGCTTGTGGTGGGGCATGGTCTGCGGTGCTGTGTTGACGCACCTGCACGGCACCGCAGACCACGCCCCACCACAAGCGTCTTAAACATTAACATGAGAAGTAACTGCATCTTTGTATATGCATGTTACAAACTTTGAATAAGTTATGTGGATGATGACATCTGATGCATACATTTTTGCATTTTCATTGCATAATAAAACGCTTTGTGTATCTGTTCACAAGCTAATCAAAACGCACGGACTAAACCCGCTATGTGTGTAAAGACATTTAAACCAGTTATGCGTAGCTGAGCCTCAAAACAATGCTGCATGTGCATTAATAGTAATATTACATTCATAATCAGTCTGAATCCATTTTTAGACATTGTCTGCTGGATGTGACAGACAGGACTAGTACTTGACTCAAGTCAAGATTTGCTACATCGGGACCTTAAATATGGACACTGACCTCCATCTGTTTGTGGATCCAGCTGAGAGCGAGTGTGATGCGGGTGTAAACGCCCGGCTTGTTTATGTGAGCACAGCCAATGCCCCAACTGGTTGCTCCCACTAGCTTCCACACAGACGAGTCCTCACAGGCAAGCGGACCGCCGCTGTCCCCCTGGAAACACCAGATAGGTGAAAACATACATACGCCCCTTTTCCATTAGTACCTAATCATGTCGACTTGCCACGGATTGTGTCATGTATTTAATATATAGTCGTAGTGCTTATTGTCTGATTATATTGTTTTATGTATGCCAGACCCAGACGAGAACTATGTTAAGGGTAACAGGTTGCCCTGGCAACAGACTTTAGAAAGAGGAAGTGCAAAGCTGCACCGGAAATTTGACACAAAGAAAAGAGGAACTTGTACCATATAATGTTTGTATCAAAACTGGGTGTGACGTGCTGCAAAATATAGCAAGACGAGGTGCTGATGCCTCAGACTTGGGCTGGCGTGTTTGTGTGTCTGCTCAGTCTCCATTTTCCGGAAAATATAAAATTAAAGATCATTTTTTTGAGTTAGACCACTTTGAGCCGTGTCTTTCTTTGCCATTAAAGAATACAAAGAACGCAATTTAATAATAGACACTACTCGACTCGGATCGACTGGTTTGCCATTACATCCCTTGTACCTTGTTTGCATGCTTGTGGTCATAGCAACGCGTACAGTAGTTTAAATCTGTGCTCTCTGTCATTCTCCCTTTCAGACTCCTCCCCATAAAACTAATATATCTCATTTTAGTGCAAAAGAAAACTAGCTCTACCTGACAGGAGTCAATTCCACCATCCAGGTATCCTGCACAGATCATCCAGGAGGAGATTAAGCCCTTGTAAACCTCTGGTTTGTTGCAGTTCTGGTTGGAGATAAGTGGTACCTCAGCTGAGCGCAGAACAACACTAGTGTCTCCTGTTAAAAAGAAGAATTTCAACCATATAAATGTGGCCCCATCCCCACAAAAACACCCTAAACAACACCTAACTAAACAGAATACAAAATAAGCTTTAGATGTCTACACTCACCCTCTTCCTCTGTTGCACCCCAACCAGAGATCCAGCACAAGGTGCCCTCCTTAAACTCCTCTCCATGGCTGGGCAGGCAGATGGGCTGCACAGAGCCTGCAGGGAAAAGTGTTACTGATACATGTCAGACTTATTCATACAGTCTGATCTATGGGACTCCAAGGTCAGGAAGAAAATATCCTAGGAGAGAAAGTAAAGCAGAAGGGAGGGAAGAGAGTGAAAGATCCCTAAACAGGACTGAAAGGAAGATTATCTGATAGCTGTCACGTATTTTAAGTTTGCCAGACACGGAACGATCTTTGATGCAGTGCACTATGCAGTTTATAGGTCTAAAAGTACAATACGGGAAAAAAATAAGGCCGTCAATAATTTAGATTTACCAGTGAACAGAGAACGTACACCAACTCATGGGGCAACTGGTGTTCAGTGTGCAATCACTGTTGGGAACCCATTTGAAGTGGGATGTGTTCTGATGTGTACTTTTATATGTAGTAAAATCTATACTAATAAGGATGCATTTACTGTTGTATGTAGTGAAATGTATTTGCATAGCCATGCTCATTGTTCGCTTTCAGTATGTGCTGAAGACATTCTAACAAAGACGCACTTACAGGAATATGAAGTAAAGTAAACTACAAAGAATGTGAATAACAAAAGTAGTAAATCTGCCTGGTCTGGGGATTGAACTGCATCCTGCGAGTCTGCCAATGAAGACACCTGGAACACTTTAGCTTTGGCTATAAATAATGAGTGTTAGAGAGTGTTGTCAAGGAAAAAAGTTGTAGCGAATGAGATGTTGAAGGATACTAATACCATTAACTTCAAGTGGCTTGGCCAGTTTCATCAGTGCGATGTCATAGTCGAGTGCTTTTTGTCGGTAACGATTATGGTATACGATTTTCTCAACAGCCAAAGCCTTGGCCCCGTGAAGCGGCTGCTCTGTCAGTCCCACATAGACTGCCCACATGGAGGAGTTTACAAACCTGAGCACAAACGCAAGAAAAGATCCGGGGGGTGGGGGGGACAAAACGAAAAAAAAGACATGAGCACACAACAAATAGGGTAGTAGTGATGGGATTTCCGGCTCTTTTTAGAGATCCGGCTCTTTCGGCTCGGCTCATTAAAAAGAGCAGGCTCTTTCGGCTCCGAACCGGCTCTTCAGGTTGTTTTGTTGCTTGTTATTTAATCATTAACAATAATATAAAATTATGCAGAAAAGGAATTACTAATGTAACAAAAGTGGTTTTATTTATATATGTTTATATATGGCCCCTAGAGACAAAGCACGTACAAACTCTAAAGCATATACAAATTCCAAAAAGCACGTACAAACTCCAAAACACATTTCTAGCATTAACTGAACTTCCAAAACAGAGCTACCCAGATCACTTAAATTACACAATGGAAAGCATGTGTGTATTGTTTGTGTATTTATAGACAAGCACTCATATTTATTCAAATAATTAAAAACAAAATTCATTTACCTGTTACTACCACACACCAAATCCGGTCGTTGGTACTTGCTGGCTTGTGTAGCCACTAGGTAACAAAAGCTCAACACTGCGCCCAGCATCCTGGAGCACTTCTGTTGTCTTTTGTACGTGCTTCTTAGTTTTTACGTGTTTTGGAGTTTGTACGTGCTTTGTCTCTAAGGGCCACCATAAATATACTTTATTTATTCACTCCACATAAAATGTAATAAATAAATCATATAATACAAAGAACAACTATTTACATTTTAAACTTTTAACTATTTAAATTTTCAGCTTTTTCCTTTTAAACAAATTTAACGTGAAACAAAACAAAACACTGCAAACCACAACACAATTAAATATAAATTAAAATATTAAAACAAAAAGAAGATGCACATTCTCTGTCATATGGGCCTGCATGATTTCTGAATCCTTTATCATCTGCAACTGAAAATAGTGGATGATTACTATACCTTTCTAATGTGACGTTGTTGTCCCTGGCTCTCTTTCTCTCTGGCTCTGTTCCTGTGCTACTGCGAGTGTAACTAACGCCCCTCCCCCCCTCTGCCCAGCGCAAAGTACAGGCCGCACGTGCGGAGTTTAGCGGGAAAAAGGGCGAGAGAGAGGGTGAGAGAAGGAAAAATAAAAAACCTCACGGCTCCCAATAAGGAGCTGGCTCGCGTCGTTCACTTCAAAGAGTCGGCTCTAAGAGCCATTTCGTTCGCGAACGACTCATCACTATAGGGTAGGCTCAGTCTCAGTCTGTCCCAGTCGTTCCATCAGCCTCAGTGTGATCTTATAAGTGCTGCAAAGTGTGAACAGTAACAGATGATAACTGAGAAAAGTTTACGTCAATCTAAAATGTTCCTGATGTTTGCATTTAATAGATAAACATACTGAACGTGACCTCAACCGTTGTTGGCCAGCAGCGTGGTACATTGACTTGTTCTTATAGAGCTTTTCTGCTCTACCTGTACACTCAAAGCATTTTAGACAACATCAGTCATACTCTGATGTAGGGCTGCACGATTAATCGTTAGAAAATCGCGATCTCGATTCATACTTATGTGCGATCTCATTTCCAAATGACAACGATTTAAAAAAAAAAAAAAAAAAAAAAAGATGATTGTAGTGCATTCTGATCTGGGACATAATCTGCATGAAAACAAGCGCTCACGCTTCCTGCTCAACAAATGACAAGGGCGGAGCCTTATACCACGTGATACAGAAGCCATCTGGCAGGGAAAAAACAACGGAGAGCACGTGAAACTGCCCGAGGGGAGAAAACACAATGAGCGCAGAGGAAACGTTTCCTGATGGCGGTGAGAATGACAACCCCACTGAAAAATTACTTCCAAGAAAAGGTTCTCATTCCTCCGTGTGGAAGTTTTTTGCCTTCAAAGAAGACGATGAGAGTCAAAACAATATCATTTGCAAGCTGTGTTTTGCCATAGTAGCAGCACCACAAGCTAACACTACAAATCTGTATAACCACCTCAAACGTCACCATAAAGTGCAATATGACGAAGCTGTAAAGGCCGAGAAAGTGACAGGAGAAAATCCGTCCCGGTCAACCACCCAAACATCAATAACAGGAACCTTATACAGCGCTTCCCTTACCCGTCGAACTCCCGCAGGCACAAAGAAATTACGGAGGCCATCACTTATCACCTGACCAAAGATATGGCTCCATCAACACTGTGCAAAACGAGGGATTTAGGAGAACGATCAACACCCTGGACAAACGCTACACAGTGCCGTCCCGCAACTATTTTAAAAATGTTGCACTACCTGCTCTATACACGCAGTGTCGAGCAACGAGATGGAATTACAAGCAGTACAACATTTTGCGGCAACGACAAAATGTGAGCCATTTATTGTTTTTATGTTCAGTCTCAACTGTTACGAAGTTGATGTGCAGTTAATAAGTGCAATAAATATTTATATTGGAAAAGAGAATCGTGATCTCAATTCTAAGCAAAAAAATCGTGATTCTCATTTTATGCAAAATCGTGCAGCCCTACTCTGATGGCTTCATCAGAGAGCAACTTTGGAAATGATCAGTAGCTTGCCCACAAGTTTTTGGCAAGCAGGCTGGAACAGTCACCAAACTAGCAACCCTGTGATTAGCAGATGAGCTGCTCTACCTCCTGAGCTACAGCCACTCAGAGTGGAAATTATGTTACTGAAAACAGAGTAGAAGGAGAGGAGGAAAACCTGTTTGAGATAGAGAAAGAAAAGGAAACATTGGAGAAAGGAGGAAAGAATCAGGGCTATGACTGGTAAATAGAGCGAGCTGGCTGATATGGGAGGCAGAGCCTTCAGTTTTCAGGCGCCTCTTCTGTGGAACCAGCTTCCAGTTTGGATTCAGGAGACAGACACTATCTCTACTTTCAAGATTAGGCTTCAAACTTTCCTTTTTGCTAAAGCATATAGTTAGGGCTGGACCAGGTGACCCTGAATCCTCCCTTAGTTATGCTGCAATAGATGTAGGCTGCCGGGGATTCCCATGATGCATTGAGTTTTTCCTTTCCAGTCACCTTTCTCACTCACTATGTATTAACAGACCTCTCTGCATTGAATCATATCTGTTATTAATCTCTGTCTCTCTTCCACAGCATGTCTTTATCCTGTCTTCCTTCTCTCACCCCAACCAATCACAGCAGATGGCCCCGCCCCTCCCTGAGCCTGGTTCTGCTGGAGGTTTCTTCCTGTTAAAGGGAGTTTTTCCTTCCCACTGTCGCCAAAGTGCTGCTCATATGATTGTTGGGTTTTTCTCTGTATGCATTATTGTACAATCTACAGTGTACAGTGTACCACCCTGAATTTTACTTGGTATCGGATCGGAAAGGAAATCAGTGGTATCGCACATCCCTAGTGGATAGAGTGATCTTTATCCAGAAGTGGAAATTATGCTTGTTCATGAGGCTGTTAGTCGTGTTGTCCAGCATGAAACTTACTTACAGCGTGTCAGTAAAGGGTGACTTGCACTTCTTACCCGTGTGTAATGGCCCCATGGTGGGCTCGTGGATTTGACACCTTAAGGTTTTGAACATACATGATGAGCACAAGATTTCTGACAGCAGCTTGGCATCTCAGTTAGAAATGAAATGTAAAATGTTTTTGGAAGTATGGCTAATGTATAAGTTGACTTCTAAGGTACAACAAGGCCGAGAGGACGAGCAGATGGTTTACTACGTACTACAAAAACACTATTTTTAATCTTTGATCTTCCAACTGGATCTTTCTGTTCTGGCTTTGGTGTCTCCATTTATTGAGTCATACTTTGGGAATCACCCTGTTGTGATCCCCGAGGAAAGGGGAAGGTGTGACACACTCAGTGTTGGGGAGTAACGGAATACATGTACCGCCGTTACGTATTTAAAATACAAAATATGAGTAACTGTATTCTGTTACAGTTACCGTTTAAAAAGGTGGTATTTAGAATACAGTTACTTTGTTGAAATAAATGGATTACACGGCGGTACTTCCCTGCTTCATATTGTGGCGGGTCAGGACTGTTTGGGTTTTGTTTGACAGCTACGTTCTGTTGTTCCAGGCGGCAGCGTTACGGTTGCCATGGTTACAGGGTGACGCTCTCTCTCTGTGTGTTTCCTGGGTGAGAGAGGCCTTTTTGTTGTTGTTGTGCTAAGCTAATAGGCAGAATGCTACAGGTATAGCTCTAAAGAATGTAGCATCATGGGCAGTGTAGTCCGTGCTGCAGGGAGAATGGACTGCCATACATGTTATGTTTCTGTGAGCGAGGGAGGGAGAAAAAGGAAAAGTACGAGCTGTCATCGAGCAGAAACGGGAGCTGGAAGCATGTAAATATAATAATAACCACTGCAGCCAAGAAGAGAGCCTGACGAGCCCAGTTGTAAGTAAGCTATTAAGACTCGACTGTACACCGTGTTCGTGTTTTCCTCCAAAAACAATAAGTTCTGTTGGAGCAGCCTTTCAACGTCTCTCTCTGTCTCTCGCTAGCAAAGTTGACCCAGACAACAAAGTAAAGCTAGTTTTCAGCTACGAGCCCGTAGTAAAAAAGAGTTAACTTAAGTGCAGCTTTAATTTATAATTACTGCATGAACTGACCAGGAATTACAGGCAGCTTTATGCTGATGTGCTACATTTCTCTGAGCGTGTTTGCTGTATATAAGAACCATTTGTAGATCAGTCGTAATTAGTCTTGCACAGGTTTTTTGCTTGGTTTAAATTTGTGCAATATTTATTTATTTTTGTATTTTTCTAATATATCTCTGATTCACTTTTTCTTGCTGACACTTGCGCTGCTGGAACCCGCAGTGTGGGATTAATAAAGTCCTACCCTTTACCTATCAACATTTCTGATTTGTAGTTAAGACTGTGACATGTTTTCATCATTTGCAAGCCAGAAGAGTGATCGCTCTTGAAGCCTGCTTGTTGCACAATACTGGTACTAGCACTACTACTGCTTCTAATACTACTGCTGCTACTGCACAAGGGCCTCAGAGGGACATATGGCAGCAAGGGTTAGATGTCAGACACCTCGGGCCTGCAGGTTTGGGGCCGGGGGTAACAACACCGCCTTGTAAGAGATTCTAACATCCAGGTGTTACAGCTGATAAGGAGCCATAAACTATCCCCATTGTTCAGAAGCGATTACCAGTTTGTGGTTTTCTTTTTGACAGACACAAAGAGTGAGAGAGATTATGTTACTTTAAAAAAAAGAAGAAGGGGTTTTCAGAGCTGTACATATTTGAAGCAGACATCATAGAAACATGGGTCAACCCCATTTTTGGCATTGAGTGTTAAATTGTGAGCGTTTGAAAAAAACTTGCAAGTTCCTGCATTTACACTGTAGAGCAAAGAAAAGTTAGACGATGCTTGTACTATTGAGAATAACTATATACATAAAAACCACGGAAACAGACATGAAAAAGGATGTGTCTGTAAAACTGTCTGTAACCTCTGTGAGCTGTAAGATGTTTCTGCTATCAAAACAGTTTGTGTTGTTTAATCCTGAACCATTCTTGGTCAGGACACTTACATCATCAGAGAAAGCCCATGTTACTCCACACACAGTTAGAAAATCACAATGTTTGACCATAAAATCCCAGAATCATTCTGGGACAATAATTTCTGCAGCAGCAGAAAAATGTCTTTCCATGCCACTGTGCTTTGAAAATAGAAAATGTTGAAACCTTTTTAAAATGTAAAACATAAAATGTTGAAGATGTCCTGACAAAATCTGTGAATGTTTAGATTCATTGGTGTTTCAAACACAGAAGTTGGGTTTTAGAAATACAAGATGGGAACACGAGGCCGGAGAAGTAAATGCACCACAGAAGCTCCCTGCATGTGTTCAAATAAAGTACAAGTGATTTGCAATAAATAAAAAAGAAGCTCCATGAGACTGTTCACATCATCTAAGAAAGGCTCGAACAGAACCTCGAATGTTAAAGTTCACTTCCTGTCTGTGTGGTCATTGTGTTTTTATCACCTGAGCTAATGTGAATGCTGTAAAAGCACCCTGGCTTAAAAAGAAGTACACATTTGGAGAAATTGTACTTCAAGTTTTCCATCTTTTCTTTGATAAAAGAAAAACAAGTCATAAACTCCTTGGTGTGTTGATATCATGTAAGACATGGTGTCATAAAGGCGAGCTTAACAGTTAAGGTACGGTCCTCCATACAGCCTGTACTTCAACATAACCCTGACTGCCGTTTGGAAATTTACATTACTCTAAAATCAGTGCTGTGAGAGTGACTTTAAGATCACATCCAGCTTTAAAACTGAATCTAACATCAGCATTCTTGGAAATAGCTCTAAGATATTAAGAGAATATGGCAAATGCAATCACAGGATGGCAAAAAAAAAGGACTTTAAAATGAGATCTTCTTGTTTCATTGGAACAGAAAAGTACCACAACAAAGAATATGTGCAGCTATGTAAGAACAAGCATCTGCTTTGGAGTTTTTCATGTTTTGCATGCAGACTCAGGGCTGCTGGTCTCCTCTTGGCATTTTCTTATTTAAACGCAGTGTTGGGAAGGTTACTTTTAAAATGTATTCCATTACAGATTACATGCCCCAAAATGTATTCTGTAACGTATTCCGTTACGTTACTCAATGAGAGTAACGTATTCTGAATACTTTGGATTACTTAATATATTATCATGCTGTTTACAACTACATGAATGTACTATTGCTGTGATTTATTACTGTTACTGAAGGTCCGCGGCTCCGAACCGTAGTAAAGGGACCTCTGGCTAATACGGTGGGTTCTGTGTCGGGCTCGTAGCTGAAAACTAGCTTTACTTTGTTGTCTGGGTCAACTTTGCTAGCAGAGACAGAGAGAGGCGTTGAACGGCTGCTCCAACAGAACTTATTGTTTTTGGAGGAAAACACGAACACGGTGTACAGTCGAGTCTTAATAGCTTACTTACAGCTGGGCTCGTCAGGCTCTCTTCTTGGCTGCAGTGGTTATTATTATATTTACATGCTTCCAGCTCCCATTTCTGCTCGATGACAGCTCGTACTTTTCCTTTTTCTCCCTCCCTCGCTCACAGACACATAACGAGTATGACAGTCCATTCTCCCTGCAGCACGGACTACACTGCCCATGATGCTACATTCTTTAGAGCTATACCTGTAGCATTCTGCCTGTTAGCTTAGCACAACAACAAGGCCTCTCTCACCCAGGAAACACGCAGAGAGAGAGCGTCACCCTGTAACCATGGCAACCGCAACGCTGCCGCCTGGAACAACAGAACGTAGCTGTCAAACAAAACCCAAACAGTCCTGACCCGCCACAATATGAAGCAGGGAAGTACCGCCGTGTAATCCATTTATTTCAACAAAGTAACTGTATTCTAAATACCACCTTTTTAAACGGTAACTGTAACGGAATACAGTTACTCATATTTTGTATTTTAAATACGTAACGGCGGTACATGTATTCCGTTACTCCCCAACACTGTTTAAACGTTAGAACCTCAACACTGCATTGCCTTTTGCCATCAAACATTTCTTTAAGCCATCTGAAACACTGGGTTGTGGGGCAGCTGGTAAGGACTTGTGTATTTCTGGAGAGTCTGCCACACAGACCGTGACAACCTGAAGTGGTTTGGACATGTGCAGAAGAGGGATAGTGGATACATTAGGCAAAGTTGGAGCTGCCAGGCATTAGGAGACGAACACTATGGATACAACAAGGACTTAACAGACATAAGCAAAATAGTGTTTTTATGCCCGCTTAACAAACAGGCCTTTGTTGTCAGTATTAAGAAGAATCAGATGTTAATGCTTGTAGAGAATGTCTGATTGACTCACCCATACACACAATGTGCTGCAGTGATGACCCAGTATGGTGATATGATGGAGCCTCCACACAGGTGTTCATTCCTAAAATGGAGGCTAACTTGCCAGGGGAACTGGCCTTGTCTCGAGATGTTACCTCCAACAATACGTGTCCTGTACGCAGGCCTGAGACCACAATCTGAGGGCACAGAGAAATAAAGTGTCAAGCAGTTATAGTGTCACCATCAGAAGGTTAGTACTGTCCTATAGTGACAGTGTGTCAGCTGGGAACGAAGACAGAGGGGCTGAGACAGAGAAAGAGTATAGCACTACAAAGACAAGCTGGACAGGTGAGGAAATACGTGATACACTTCAGTTGTTAAAATTGTTACATGGGATGCTTTTTTTTAGTTTTACATATTTTAATTTATGCTATGTTGTTTGATCTTCTGTGTTGTTTCACTGCAAATAGTTCAAAGTTTATGCATATTGTACTTACAATCAGTGAATGGATCTTTTCGTCTACCTGATTATAAACTGGTTAAAGTTTGGTATTTATTTTTGTACTTGAAAATTAATTTTTTTTTCAGCATTGTCGTATGTTGAGGTTAATAAGCCAAATAAATAATAAACATTTGATATAATGTCTCCTGGGCTTATCCATTTCAGGGTCACGGGGATGCTGGAGCCCATCTCAGCTGCCATATGGCAGGAGGAGGGGCTTACCCTGCACAGGCAGTTGCAGGGCTGACACAGAGAGTCAGACAGCCAATCACACTTACATAACCCAGGACTTTCTTCTGTGCTGACCACTGCATCTTGATATAATGCGTGTTTTGTAAATTAGTAATTTTACAGAGTAACGACAAACTAATGCAACAAGTAGCGTAAAGAATTTGTTTTTCCAGTGAAGAATTAAGAAATGTAATGGATTACTTTTAAGAAAAGGTTACTTTTAGTAAATGTAATTAGTAGCAATGAAAGTGATCAGTAATGTGTAATACCTTACATTTGTGAGGTAACAACTTCAATACTGCTGACCAAAAAAAAGCCACTACTACTACTGCTACTTTGATGAAACCTTGCTCTGTACTAAAAAATCTTGAAGGAGAATGTCTCGCCATCAGTTTAGGCCCTGAATCTTAAGCCCTTAGGCAATTGTGCAGCAGGTATGATCTGAAACATGCAGCAACTCCACTGCTTAAAGCCTAAAAGAAGGGGAAAAGAAGCAGATTTTTGAATGCCTGGCCTGCTGAAAAAACAATTTTCTACCATTTAAACCAATTTAAGCATCACATTTAAGCATTTAAACAATGCTTAAATCACAGCAAAACAGTTAAATTTGGTTTATTAAACATTAGGTCTCTCTCTTCTAGGTCCCTAATTTAATAATTGAGCAGATATAGAGAGATAAAAGACAGAAGGATAAACCAGATGTTCTCCATTAAACCATCCAAGATGTTCTTTCAGTGCCAGAGGAACAGTCTGAGAACATCATCACCAGGGCAGGAGGTGCAGCACTACTGGAAGAGCATATGGGAGAAGGATGCAATGCATAACAAAAATGCTCAGTGGTTGGTGGATCTAAGAGCAGACCATGGTAATCTCCACCCTGAACATGCTTCAGTCACAGTCACAATGGGAGACATCCAAGAAACAGCATGAAGAGTTGGACAGGATCAGGGCCTGCTCTCCAGGTTGCTCAATAAGTTAACTGCACTCAATGAGTGTCTGGCAGCACAAACCAACCAGCTGCTAATGCATTTGATGCACCCAGAATGACCAGCTGCAGGCCAGATAGTCCTGATCCTCAAGAATCTCCAAAAGGGACTGGTCCCATCCAACTACTGGCCAAAAATCTGCCTCAGCACAACATGGATGCTCCTGTTAGGCATCATAGCAGCTAACATGAATAGGCACATGGTTCATACTCTAATATCTAGAACTGTACAAGATTAACAGGACCCTAAGAGCCGTCATCAAGAATAAAATGGAGATGGGCGGAAAAACACAAGAGGTTAACTGTTCGGTATAGGCCTAAACCCCCCCAGCCAGATCATCAGCAAGTCTGGCTACAGATACCGAATTCAGAATGGAGCAAACACCCTCTACATGGATGACATCAATCTGTTCGCCAGGAGTGAACGAGACATCAGTTCACTGATCCACACCACTAAGATCTAACAGAAGTGACATCGAAACTTCATCCGGTCCAGAGAAGTGTAGTCAGATGGTAACAAAGAGTGGGAGAAGACAACATTACAGACATTAAGGACCTCAGAATCCCAAAGGCAAATATGAACCATGAAGAGGCTGACAGGAAAGCTGTAACCACCAAATACCTGCAGAGTAAGGTAAGTCCTGAGGACTCAGATGAATGGGAAGAGAAAGATCCGGCCAACACCTGTGCCCTGCTGTTTGTCAGATACCCTGCTGATACAATAATTGGTCAAAGGAGAAGACAGAAGACACTGACATCAGGTCAAGAAAGCTCCTTACCATGCCACGTGTCATGATTAGGCTGTGTGCAGGCAGGATGAGGACCCAAACGCAAACTCACGGGAAAACAGGATTGAACTCAAAATACAGCTTTATTGCTGACAAAAGATAACGGCGATACAAAATAATATGAAACTAAACGGGGAAGTACTAAGGAACTGACTTACGAGGAAACACACGGAGGGGCACACAGTCATGAGGGAGAACGCGACACTGAACTGAGGGAGATGTGGACATAAATGCACAGAGGGTGAACAAGGGAAGTGGGAGCACATGGGGAACACAACTGACACAGATAATTGTAACGAGACAGGGCAGGGGTGAACACAACATGACGCATACTGACGAGAGACTGTCAAAGTAAAACAGGAAGTACACAGAGGTTCAGACAGGAGGAGAGAGAGCACGGACATAACGGAAAACATGGAATAAAACACGAGGGGAAACAAGGGTTCACAGATACACAAAGGGGCACACAGGAGGTAACCAAATAAGGAACATCTTAACTAAACAACCTAGGAACCAAGGCATAAATAGAGAACAAAATACAAAACACACGAAAACTAAGAATACTGGGCCAACATGGCCCAGGACCATGACACCACGAGGGTTTCACCCCAAGTCCAGCAGAAGCAGAAGAAAGGAGGCCAAGGACTAGTGTGTGTCTAAACCACTATCCATCAGCAGAAACCCAAGAAAGAAGAGGGGCGAGAAGATAAACCATTATAGAAGGACGTGCCCTTGTACAACATGTACTGGCAGATAGAAGAAGTAACTAATATTGAGAAATCCTAACAATGGCTGGACTAAGCTGGACTGAAAGACAGGACAGAGGCAATAATCATGGCAGCACAGGAACAAGCTCTAAGCACAAGATTCAAATGAGCTGGAGTCTACCACACCAGGCAGGGCATACATGGAACGCCATAACCAAGTGGCTAGAATAGTACACAGTAACATCTGTGTCAAGTATGGCTAGGAAGCCCCTTGGAAGTGAAAATGGGATATGCCCCCCAGGGTGGTTGAGAATGACCAAGCTGAGATCCCGTGGGACTTCCAGATACAGACAGCCAATCTGGCATTGACACTGCATGAAGAGTAGGCTAAGTATCAGGTTATGCTTTATAAGCAGGCAGTATATTCGAAGGGATTTGTACTCTTCTGGATTTGTTTGTACCCTGGAAGCAGCAATGTTTGGTCACTTTAAATTATTAAGTCATTTAGAGTGACACAGGTTCCTCTATCCTAATTGTAGGGGATATATATATATTTGCTCTACATTTTATAGCTTTATTTCAAAAAGCATTGAAGGATTAAAATCGATTAAATTTAAGTTTTCACCTCACGCCTTTCTACATACAATAAACTCAAAATTCTTGCAAATTTATTGAAAATAAAAAACATAAAATGCACAGGATTGTATTGAGGGTTAGATCAGGGAGAGGGTAAAGAAAATGTTCCGCAACAAAGAGCACAGCAGCCACCATCATTCATAAATGAAAGAACTTTGACCATGACTCTTCTACAGCTGGCCAACCAGCCAATCTGATCAATAAGGGTAGAAGACCATTAGTCATAGAGGTGACCAAGAGTGTTGCTCTGTAGAGAAGGACTGCAGCTCTTCACCACTACTCAACTACTCTTTCAAGGATGTTTGATATGAAAGGAAGGTTGGAGATTGGCCTATAATTAGCTAAGACTGCTGGATCTAGAGATGCTTTTTGAGTAAAGGTTTAACTGCAGCCAGCTTGAAGGCCTGTGGTACATAGCTGATTATTAGAGATAGGTTGATCATATTTAAGATCGAAGAATTAATTAATGGCAGGACTTCTTTGAGCAGTTTTGTAGGAATGGGGTCTAAAAGACACGTTGATGGTTTGGAGGAAGAAATTATTGAGGTTAACTCAGAAAGATCAATTGGAGAAAAAGAGTCTAACTTAACATCAATGGTACTAAGAGTAGCTGTAGATAATATTACATCTGTGGGATGATTATTGGTAATTTTTTCTCTAATGATTAAAATTTATTTGTGAAGAAGTTCATGAAGTCATCACTAGTTAACGTTAAAGGGATGGTTGGCTCAAAAGAGCTCTGACTTTTTGTCAGCCTGGCTACAGAGCTGAAGAGAAACCTGGGGTTGTTCTTATTTTCTTCAATCAGTGATGAATAGTAAGATGTTCTGGCTTTGCGGGGGGCTTTCTTATAAAGCAACAAACTATTTCTCCAGGCTAAATGATGATCCTCTAAATTTGTGACACGCCATTTCCTCATCATCCAGTTATCTGCTTTAGGCTACGTGTTTGAGAATTATACCACGGAGTCAGGTACTTCTGATTTGAGGCCTTTGAGCTACAGTATCCAGAGTCGTACGTTGTTAAAACAAGATCTAGAGTGTGATTAAAGTGGTGGGTGGGTTCTTTTACAGTTTGAGAGAAGCCAATTGAGTCTAACAACAGATTAAATGCCATGTTGAGGCTGTCATTTTTAGCATCTACATGGATGTTAAAATCACCCACAATAATTATTTTTATCTGAGCTGAGCAGTAAATCAGATAAAAAGTCTGAGAAATCAGAGAGAAACTCTGTGTAAGGCCCAGGTGGACGATAGATGATAACAAGTAAGACTGGTTTCTGAGTTTTACAGCTGGGTTGGACAGGGTTAAGCATCAGGCTTTCAAATGAATTAAAGTCTGTCTTGGTCTTTGGTTGATTAATAGAGGAAAATAGGTGTGGCAAGCTTGTAGCATCATACTTGAAAAGATGTAAAACTGTAAATCCTGTCCAAGGTGCTTCAACAAATCATTGAGCAAACACTGTGAATACTTAAATACGCATGTTATATTGTTTCACTTTTTTCTTTGTCATGATGGGGTATTGTTTGCAGAGTGAAAAGCTAATTTAATCCATTTTGAAATAAGGCTGTAATATGACAAAACACAGAACAAGCAAAGTGTGTGGAAAACTTTCTTCTATAATAAAAACACTCAATAAAACAAATGCTGCGTGCTTTCTCACCTAGACATTTTAGAGTTGTCACCAGCCCTGAGCTGCACTGTGTCTTACTGTGGTGAAATAGAAACCATAGGTCAAATGACATGGAAGCTCAGCCGAACTGAACACATACAACAAGTTAAAACACTCTTATACCTTAAAACGAAAGCTTCAAAATACTTTGATGGTGTACTGGACTAAATGACATCTTTTATTAATCTCGTTCCCTCTAAGCTTTAATGTGACCTCTTCTATTTCTTCTCTTTAAATGCTCAGCCACTGGACAGCTGTAGATCACGAGGTAATTGGTGGGTTGTAACTTGATGTCTGGCTCCTCTGGTCTGTATAGTAAAGTGTTCTTGATAACTAAAGCCAGTGAAGTGTATGTTTGCACACTGTTTTACCCAAAGTAATTGCTTTGGTTGGGTGAGTGAATACTTTGGCAGAATTGATTTAAATAGTGTTCTGTAGCAGTCTGTGGTTATCAGAAGTCTTTGATGATTTCACGTGTGACCCCAGGCTACGTCTATAGAGTTCAGATGTGGCTGATATAGTAACAGTTTGTCTCTTTTGAATTTGTAATGTTTTCATAGTTTTGTGAAAATATTTATAGCGTTCATTACTGTATTTTGTTTGACTGGTTAATATTGAGGCGCAATTTTTATTTATTTATTTTAAATTCTGATTGGCTAATTGGATGACAACAGCAGTGTTATCACTTTGGGACAAATACACACTTTCCATTTACTCAAACAGGACAAAAGGTGTGTACACCTGATAGATGGGGCGTTCTGAAGCTTGATTATCTGTGACTTGTTCCACTGAAAAGACATCAGGTCGGTCTGAAGGTCCTTCTCAATGTAGGTCAGAGAGATGAAGAAAGACTCTAAATAACTGAAAAACAAAAGGGTCAGGGTTATGTTCATATATCTTCATATATCTATCCTTCATAGTCTGACATCCTGTGAGACTTTCATGTCTTGGATCTGTTACGGCTCACACAGATACATTTCAGGGTTTGACAGTCCTGTTTGTCTTTTCCTCTGAAGGTGATGCACGTTGCCAAATTGTCTTTGTTAAACCAACGGTTACTGTTGTTTCAAAACCATAATTACTCTGTGACCTAAACCATCTATTTCTTACTGTAGTTGGAATGATAAAAGTTCTGTAAACAGTTGTTTTTATGCTCCAACTAAACTCCTACTGTACTCTCTTATGTGCAGTAAGAGTTTAGTTGCATGACACTTGATGTCTTTTAAACGTGCTATACAATTAAAGCTTGACTGTTACTTTCATTTTTAAATACATTTTTGGTTCAGCAGTCTTTATAGTTTATCTTCTGCTGCCAGCATAAACCAAACTACCCAAATTCATTTTGCAGCATAATAACAAGCCCAAACATCGAACCACAGTCACAGAGAACCAGATGAAATGGCCCCAGAATTTAAATCACTGATGTGAACAGAGCAAGGACACAAGGAGGGAGGGTTCAAGGTAACAGCCATTTAACCAAGTAAGCAATCCTTTCCTTCAAGCATTATTTTGAAGTGATGTCAGTTGCAGATGACGTTGGACACAAACTGAATAAGTTTTCTTCATATTTTTTGACATATAGTATCTCTAGTACTATATTATCAGTATCTCAGATGTTACAGTATTCATGGATGTTCCATCTTCCACAAGTTAATAAACCAAATACATCCCAGACAGTTTCCCAGTCTACTGCAGTAACTGTACTGTAATTTAATTGGAGATGGTTTACTCTGGTCAAATGGGCCCCTGGTCCACCACCTTTGGAGCAGTGGGACACTTTTTAAAAGTCCACCCAAAACAAGAAAATGTGCTAAACAAAAAAAGGACACGAATAAGAAATGCATCATCTCAGCCTGACAACTAGACACTGCAGAAATGAATGAAACATTGGTGTAACCTGGAGTATCCAAGCTGCGTGCAGGCAACTCTGCCCAGCCTGTTGTTCCAATCTTCTGAGCAGACTGTCCTCCATTTTCCCTGCATCTGAACCTGCAGGACTGAACTTCTGCCACTCAGACGCACTGAGAGACAGACACATGCGACACGGGCAGGAAATTACAAGAAGGGAGACGGTACACTATCCTGTTTTCTAAAACATAGAACTGCTGTTCTGGCATCTTCAGTTAATGCCAACTGAGCACATCTGAGCTCAGGAGCTAAGCAGAGCCAGGCCTGGTTGTATGGGATCCTGTGTGTTTGTCCTGCAGGCTGGCATTGCTGTGAGCTGACCACACGGAGAAACTCACACAGTAATATGAAAACAGTGTCATCCCACAACCTGTTTACACCCTCAACACATCCTTTTTTCTTCTCATGCTTGTGGTGCTGCAGATGTCACTAAAGGTGTGGCCACTTCATTTCAAACTGTTAAAAAATCCCAGCAGAAGCACAAATATTTCTGCACAGTTTACACAAAATGTGTCTGCTAGCTAAACGTACAGTTGCTGTATTTCCATATGTGGAAATATTAAAAAACTAAACAACACTTCCAGTCTATACGGTGTGTGTGTGTGTGTGTGTGTGTGTGTGTGTGTGTGTGTGTGTGTGTGTGTGTGTGTGTCTCACCACAGCCAAGCTCGTCTTCCCCATTTATGCAGTGAAGTTTTCCGTCACACAGGTAAATGTTGTTGATGCACTGAGACGAGGAGCCACACTGAAACCTCCCCGAACACCTCAGGCCCACTGTAGGCACAGATGAAACTGTAGATAAGGAAGGTTCTAGAAGTACTGAATGATCTTGTTCAGTGTTTGGTAATACTGCAGACATAAAGAGAAAAGATGGGCAACCTGCATTCTTTCCTGTGGGCACCAGGCAGGAACACCTCTGCTGGTCTGTAATAAGGTATTTTGTTGCTTGTGTGGTGTAAATGTTATTTTTGTTTCAGTATTTTTTGTATTTATTGATTATTTACTGAACATTTTAATAATTTGTGTGAGTCTGTCTGAGTTGCCATGTTAAGTTTTGTGAATTAGAGCTTTGATAAATAAAAATAATGATCCACTAAATTCTGCCTCTGTCATTCTTGATCATTCTTCACACAGTCCTATTAAGGTTGTGACCACCAACCACGTGACATATTGAACGTGCAACAATCCTGACACTTCAGTGGCTCCATTTTTGCAAAATGTAGAGAGTTACCACAGCACTGAGCTCCTTACATCCAAGGCCAACGCTGAGCAGGACAACCACCCCGAGGATGCAGCAAACAGCGAATATCAGAATGGCAAAGCGATGGGCTAAGATTCTGCTCTTCCAGCTTTTATCCATGTCATCTTCTGTGGACAGACGGGGGTTAGTGAAAATTTGCTGTGCCAACAATATACAATATGAGCACCTGAGTTTGAAAAGTTTTTCATCTCCAACACTAAATGGCTCTTAAGTTTAGGCTTTATTACACTGACTGTGTGCTTTATTTAGTCATCGCATTTTACATCTTGCATTTTAATTCCTGAGCCGAGGAAACACACTGTGTCCTTTTGCAAACACTGATCTAGCAGCAAGATTATTTTGACATTTTTTCAAGACGATTGTCAAAATAATTTTCTTCAATATTACTCAGACCTTTTTGGTAGAAAACAAATTGTAAAAGTCATTTTAAAAAGGGAGACGTAAAGACGTTCATGTAAGAAAGCGCTGAATCTGTAAAAGATCTTTTGCATTGTATTTAGTTGGGTTTGTGCTGATCTCCTTTTAGTTTTAGCCTTGAACAGTAATATTTCCATTATGTCATGCAAGTACATATTCACTCCTAGAGTATCACAGCGTCTCACCATGCATAAATGGCTGCACTTTGGTAATGGGCATGGCTGGACTGGGTGGAGGTTGGGGATCTGCGGGTTTAGTGCAATAGTTCCCTGACTGTGGCTCAATGACAAAGCTGCCCAGGGGGCTGATGTTCAGACTGGTGGGGGTCTCGACAGTAGGGAGGTCTTCTTCTGTCACCGAGACCACATCTATCGTGGAGGAGCCTGGTTGCTCTGGTGCGTCTTTCTTTGGTTCCTACGTGTAAGATTGAAAAAAAAAGGCAAATCAGATACAATACAACTCTAACAATGTTCAGTTTATTTGATAAACTATGTGACATTTACAGCCAACGCAAGACTTGCTAGAAAAATGTTTGTGTTATGTGTGACTGTCAAACTAAAACGTCTAAATACCCAAATTTGCTGTAAACCAGAACTAGCTTGGGCTAGCAGCAACATCTGGGCCTGATGATTAGTTGAATTGTTTTCCTAATTGAACTATAAGTCATGGACATGACTGCTCAGGCCCACAGGTCAGCTGACACTGGCCGCTATAACTGTTTTAAACACTGGATTAACAAGTATGCAAGTATGTGTGTTAAAACTATATAAGTAATGAATGCTGCTTGTTAATCAAACTTGCTAAACAAGGCAGATAACATAACGCTCCACCCTCTCATCAAAATATGATAAATTGTAGCACAAACAAACAAACAAACAAAACAGTCCCTGCCAAATTGCTAATGTTGAGAACTTAAAATGCAAATTCCAGTGGTTATGTCCACCTGTCAACAATTTACATGAACTTGATTCTGTTCATCTGGACGTTTTCAGTGGGAGAAACGAGTCGTCACTCATCCAGGTGACTTCTTCAGTACATTTGCACAATGACTGCACCATTAGCACCACTAACGAACAATGGGCCGGGAGGTCAGTTCCTTGATCATTAAGATGCAAATTTTATGACCATTGATAAACAACAACAAACATCCTTTTCAAAAGGTGTTTGAATGAGAAAGCTCATCTAGCTCTGCAAGAAAAGTCTAAGACCAGGCAACAAAGGACGTTTGACTTATTTGCTGCGTGCTGTTCGTTTGGCTTACTTATTGTAATGTGGCGCTCACGTCACTTAGTAATGACATCCGGCAGACATGGGTAGGTGCACGATTCTGCCAAACTAGAAAGACTATCATGAGAAAATTTTGTGAGACGTGAGAGATGGAGGCAGATGAAACCATGCTCTCGTACGATGTTACATCTCTTCACTTGCATACCAGTCACTGAAGCGTTGGAGGTAGTTTGTAAGAGATTACAGGATGACCCCAACCTCAGCAACAGGACCGCTCTCAGCATCGACCAAGTGCGTTTGCTTTTGGAAATGTGTCTTCTCTGTGAATGGTTCTCATGGACATTGATCATTGGTTGCTGATCAATGTCCATGAGAATTTGCATACTAATTATCAATAACTTACTGCCCATTGTAAATTCATTGGTGCTAGTTCCAGTCATTATGTACTGTTTATAAGATTGGAAACCTGCAGTCAGCTGAGACTGAAGAAGTCACCTGGATGATGACGAAAACATTTTAGCCCAATGAAAACGCTACGTCCAGATGAACTGAATCAACCTTTTGTGATTTCCTTACCTGGATGATTGAGCGTGCATCAAGACAATTTACTTGAACAGACCTCTGATTAACAGGTGAAATTCTATTGGCTGGGATTAGATGAGCCATCATGCCGGGGGACAAGTGTGATGTAGGGAGCAGGTTGTGGTGAATGTATTCATTTGTCAAACGCTCTTTAGTTGATTGGGGTTTGATTATAACCAAAACAATTCTTTTTTTCGGATTAAATTTATTTACATTTTTGCCCTTATTATCCTCACTTTTCACTTTCAGATTGGCACAAAAATCTCTTAAGAGAAGGAAAAGATTGACAGTCTGGTCGTAAAAGTTGGAGCTTTACAAGATTAACAGCAAGTTTTACAAGAATCTCTGGCAAATAGCCCTGAAATGAAATATCTCTCTTGTTACTTTCAGATAAAAGCCTGACTAACAAAGCGGTGTCTGGTCACCTTCCTGAAAAAGACATATGTTACTCAGCTTTGGTTTATAGCATATAGCATATACTTAGGGCTGGATCCTAAAACCTTCCTTTGTTACGCTGCAATATGCAAAGGGGCACGCAACCTCCGGGTGGCCTCCCCTGATGCACTCAATCACCTTTTTTACTCTCTATGGGCTTACACAACGTTTTTCATTTAATCATTAGTAATTACTAACTTATTTCTCTCTTATTAATTTCTGTCCCGTGTCTCTCCACTCACCTCCAACTAGTGGTGGCAGACGGCTGCCCCTCCCTGAGCCTGGCTCTGTGGGAGGTTTTTCCTTCCCACTGTCACCAAGTGCTTGCTCATAGGGGTTGTTTAATTGTTGGGGTTTTCTCTATATTATTCTAGGCTCTTTACCTTACAATATAAAACGCCTTGATGTGACTGCTATTGTGATTTGGAGCTATATCAATAAAATGGAATTGTTTTTAACAGAATTGTCTGAAAATGACAGATGTCCTTATTTTTCTTGATTTGCAAAAAAAACACATGTCTCTTTGTTGTTGCCTTGTAAATGTAGATTAATGAGATTTTGAATATATGAATTTAAAATTGTATTTATATCACTAAACAAATTTATAATTCACCGTTCAGATCGATAACAAACTGTCAGGAAATTATTTTAGTGAAAATATGTTCAAATGGCTTAAAATAATGTAAAGTTTATTTATATAGCCCTGCTTATGAACACAAGTGCTTTAAAATACAGAATAAGAAACAGCAATTAAAATGGTGTAAATAGTTAAAACTAAATAAAGGAAAGCCTGAACAGCTGTGTCTTCCAAGTGAACCGTATGATTATAGTTTATTATTTTACATTTACAACCTTTAGATTAAAACACAGTAGCTTTGTTAGTCACTCTGAAGCCAATTCTTGGTAACATTATAGTAACTCATGTCTAAGGCATGGATGTTACATAACCCCTGGTGGCCTTCAACGAAGAAGAAAATACAAAGTTTCTCATGTACTCGATTTTGCCCACTTACTATTGAGGTGGATGATGTGTTATCAGCACTCGCAGCAGGACCTGTGGGAATAAAGAGACAGCGCTACAGAGAGGTAACTGGAGATGTTACTGAGAGAGTAGATATAAAAGTCAAGTCCTAAAGACAAAAGCTGTATGTAGTGGATTCCTAAATTCGAAATTATGTCCAACGTACTGATCTTCTCACAGTCTTCAGTCATCATGCCATCGTCCACACTCAGCTACACTTTGACTAAGACCATAAGACCTCAAACTCCCTAATATCTCTTCATTATGATCACTGTTTTTTCCTTTTTCCTCCTTTCTCTTTGTCCTAATGGCTGCCCTCCTGCTGTGCCTCCGCTCTGACACAAACTGACACCTGAGCAGGTAAATGTTCCCACACAGCATGAAGATCAGGTGACGCTGTATCTCCTGCTCTGTGGGTTGGGTTACAGCAAGGGTGTAGATTTGGTTGTGGCATTGGTGGGGACGGATGATTCAGCCATCGACCCCTGCCCCGTTTCTTATTTTTTCCTTTTTGTTTTTGCTTCGTGATAAAAAAAAAAGGAGAAATATACTTGCCTACATATGCTATTACACATGCTTTTAAACCGTTTAAAATTACAATTCATAGTTTTATATGTGAATTATATAATGTTAAATTACTATTAAACAAATGACTGGCTAATTATTTCAGGCTTTAGTTTACTTCAGCCATATTCCATATAAATCAGGTATCATACAAAAGTAAAAACAGCTTCAAATACAGTCATGACAATAAAAGAATATAACTTTAAGGACTTAACAACATTACTTCAGTTATAGTACACCAACATCTCTGAAACATTAGCACTAAGGGAACACTGAATGATCTGGTGGGTTTTGTCCATAAAACTACTCATCTAAGATTACCACAAAGTAAAAGATCTCTCAGCAACATTATGCAACATTTTAGACACTACTGCCCTCTATCAGATCGGGGGCTGGGACCAAGCCTAGCACCTACTTGCCAACCTTGAGACCTCAGAATTAGGGCGACATTCAAAGGGGCTGGGGGGGATATACATGTACGTATATATACAAAAAACTTGAATCTTACAGTGTTTATTTCAATTCAATTCAATTCAATTTTCAATTCAATTCAATTCAATCTTTATTGAATTGAACACAAGGTATAAACCATTAAATATATATATGTATATAAATAAGTATATAAAGCATTTGTAAAAATATAAAACCATAATATACATAAAACACAATTACTTAAAATAAATCAATAAATACACAAACACTTTAACCAGTGCTTTCTCAGACTGGATGAGTAACGGGAACCACTCACTGCCGGATCTGTAAGTGCTAAAATTATACTGTTACTCGAACCATCCAGTCGTTCTCCAAAATTGAACATTAACTTTCTTAAAAGCGCTTTAAAAGTCCAAACACCCACAGCTACAAACATCTGGCTGGCACTACCACTTCTAGGTATCCTGCAAAGGATTCTCATCGCATCATTATATGCAACATGCAGCTTCAGCATGCTACATTGTTTGTAGGATGACCACAAGGGGGCAGTATATAGCGGTGTGCAATACGCTTTAAACAAAGCCACTTTAACCGGAAGTGAACAAAAGCTGAATTTGCGTGCAATAGTATTTTCCTGCACATAGAGCTTACATCGTTGTCTGTATATGTCATCATCATCATTCATTTGCTCAGTAATAAAGTGACCGAGGTATTTCACCTTTTTATGAACTTCAAGAGTTTTTTATGCCAGTTTAAACAAAGGGAAATTTAGCTGTTTATCCTGCTTGTTCTACATATCAAAACAGCACTTTTAGCAGCATTGTACTCAATGTCATATTGCACACCATATTCAGTACAGACATTAAGAAGATCCTGTAACCCAGCACTGCTTGGACTAAAAACAACCAGGTCATCTGCATACATAAGATGATTTATCAATGTTTTACCTAATATACACCCAGTGTTACAGGCTCTCAGCTGTATGGACAAATCATCAACATATAAATTAAATAAAATTGGAGACAAAATCCCACCCTGTCTGACACCATTGCTGACACCAAAGGGGGCAGAAATACTGCTTCCCCATTTAACCTGCATGTTCTGATGAGCGTACCAGTAAGAGAGAATCCTCACGATGTATTGAGGAACTCGTGTCTTCAATTTATCATAAAGTTTTTTGTGGTTCACTCGATCAAAAGCCTTAGAGGCATCAATGAAACACATGAGGACAGATGAATTTTTAGCCCTATACAAACTGACTATTTCCTTGAGTGCATACAGTATATGCACATGTCAGTGCCGTGCTTTGGTTTGAAGCCAAACTGATTATCCAGAGAAGAGATGAACACACTAACTCTATCAAACAAGATTCTTTCTAACACCTTAGATAAAATACTGGCTAGTGCAATTGACCTGTAATTATCCAAACAGCTCACTTTTGCAGCTTTGTCTTTCATAACTGGTACCAGTAAAATACACAGCATTGAGTCTGGTAATATGCCATGAATCATAAACCCAGTGAAACAGAGTGCTAAAAGAGGAGCTAGCCTTAAACTAGCATGTTTTAAATGTTCTGCAGTGATGTGATCCAAACCAGAAGCTTTATTATCAGACAACCTATGAATGGCTTCATATACTTCATGTGTCCTTACACTTATTGTGTCATTACTCATGTCAAGATTGTCCTCATATGGATCACTTTTTATACAGTTAAACAACGCACTGTAATGCTGTCTCCATAATGCTGCAATGTTATCTGCCCCAGAAACACCTTCAACAGTTGATGGTAGAGATGGTTTACAGTTATTAAGAGCTTTCACCTCTTTCCAAAAATCTGCCATATTAT
Source organism: Neolamprologus multifasciatus (assembly GCF_963576455.1). Taxonomy (NCBI): domain Eukaryota; kingdom Metazoa; phylum Chordata; class Actinopteri; order Cichliformes; family Cichlidae; genus Neolamprologus; species Neolamprologus multifasciatus. Next base: position 268,183 of record NC_140454.1, on the reverse strand, counting down.
TACACAGCATTTCCCTGGCCAAAGAATCTGCTCTCAGCATTTGCTCATTTTTAGTTATAAAGCGAACAGCGTACTTATATCTGGCATTCGCACATTTTTTCTGTTCAAATTCTGGGCCTTGTTTAGGTCTTCCAGCCACTTGTACCACTTTCATACAGAGCAGTCACTATATCATCATACATGGAGCAGAGTAAATGTTTATGCACAGCATTCTTACAGTTGACATCCTTGCACAAAATAGCTTCTTTGGGCAAAGAAATGTTGTTCAGATGTATATCGGTATTACTATGATCAGCTAAGAAATCATCTTCACTACATGCTGACCAGTCTAATTTTACACTGGTAGCAATATTAGCAATATTATTTACAGTTGTTGCTGGCATTAGTTCCACATTCACAGTAAAACCAAAAGGTATATGATCTGACACAGTTACCTCATACCTAATAGTCATGTTTGCTAAAGCTGCATGTCCATCAGCTGTACAGATACAGTGGTCCAGCCATGATGTACTATGCCAGGCTTCACTTATGTATGTATAGCTATCTGCAGGTAGTAACACTTTGGTAGACAAGATAAGATTATTAACTTGACAAAAGGGAGTTAAGTGGTTAGCAAACCGAGAACTGCTGTCTGTGAGATCAGCATTAAAATCACCCAAAACATATATGCTGTAAGTATCGTTGTCTTGAATAAATGCATTAATAAAAGCCAGCCTAGTGAGGTATTCTTGCTCATTTTGACAAGATTCATAGGGAGTATAAATATTAAGAATGATAAAACTACTATTGTTCTGTGTATATTGTATACCAATACACCAGTCTACATCCAGTCTAATGGGCTTTATCACAGGGTCTATTTTTTTTATCCCAGAGCACAGCAACCCCTCCAGGTATTCTGCCTCTGACTATAGCTGTGCTGAGATCAGTTGTTGATTCCCCCACTCCCAAAAAACTTGCATTTAGACAGTTAAGTTTTCCCAGGTCCTGTTTGGACAACCATGTCTCCTGCAAGCATAAAATGTCACATTCTGCAAGCAGACTGTCCACAACAATCCGTCGAGCTTTGCCCCCTGCACTCTGTCCCAAACGTAGACCACGACAGTTGTAAGATAATATCCTAATAGACATCTTCATGTTGATACGTTGGTACCAGAAGGCGCAGTTATCTCCCCTGCTGGATCCCCTGAGCTTGGCACCACCGTACCGGGCTTACGAGGTTCATAAAAAACGCCGGACCAGAGCTCCTTCGGGCCAGAGTTCAGGATTGTACATTTCACCCACATCATTACATTCAGCAGTAACCTTGAAAGAGCCGAACCTGCTACGTTTACTAGCAATTTTTTTGACAGGTCACATCTCTTTTGAGTTTCTCTCTCAAATACAGAGCAAGAGTTTCTGCATCTACATCCAGGGCAAATTTAGTGGCAAACACGCTCAGCAATTTAGTTTTCACAGTTCTGATTGTACTCACAGCTCCAGTGCCAATAATCGATACAGGTCCAGGCCTCTTATTGTGTCCAGTGGTAACAGCATGCATTCCTGAACCCGAATTAACCTTCTCCAGCTTGTGACGAGGCTTGCCATTTTTCACAACTTTACTCCATTGTGGGGTCGGATAAAATAAGTTAAATGTCACCGTTATTACTGTCCGGCCGGAAACAGGCCGGGGGTGTCCAAATTCAGAGGCTGCATCCACCTGAGGACCCGGCCTTTGTGGTCTAAGTGGGCCGGGTCCTCGGAAAGCCGGGTAGACCGGAAATGAGCGACTGTGAAATTGGACGGCGGTCTAGCCCGTTGACTGTGGAAAACATGGACGACGCGACAGTTCCCCAAAAATGAAGCCAAAACGTCTCTATCGCCCCCTGGTGGCTGCAGTATAGGTCAGAAACCCCGCCTCCTCCATGTTAGCGGATGGGACTGGGGTCAGACTAAAATAAATTAATTCTCCTTAGATAATTTTTTTCCAAAGATTCTTTCTTAGTTTTCAATAGTTCTCATCACGCTGATTGATGTTCAATGGGTCTCCTTTCCCATAAGTTTGATTCTAATTCCTACCGCGGTGATGTTAAATTGGGGTGAAACGTCATCATAAGAGCTTTGACTGACAGCTGCAGTCACGGAGAAGCTTGCGTATCTCTGTCCGGGAATAGCAGATAGAGCGCAGGCTCTGAGAGGACGCCCAGCGTTTACGCTACGAAAACACGACCGAGTGTTTTAACCTGACAGCCTGAGGTGTTCTTCAGTAAACTGGACTACCCGACAGAAGTACCCGAGGCCCCGCTGCACTTTTTCGGTAAGTTAAACGTGTTTGTAAGCTAATCCGTAACTACCGTCCTTAGCTAGCTCCTGAGACCTAGCTAGCTATAATGAGGACTCGGCACTCTGCACAGCTCCTGTGCAGAGCTGAATATTAAAGATGTGCAAACAACAGCATGTTTTCAGTCTCTTGCCACATCTGTAAAGACAGTAACAATTTTTGTACTTCAGTAACTCCTCTTTAATCAGGAACTATAGATTAACTTACTGTAGTGTACTGTAATACTGAAAAAAATGTAAGAGAAGAACTTCAGATCCTGAGTGTGTGAGGACAGAAGAATCAGCTTTATTTCAATATTGAGGGATAAAATTTATATCTGAATTTGATGGTTCTGTTGTCTTTGTGATTACAGGAGCTGCCCTCAGATTCAGACCTCAGCACCATCGAGTGACAGCAGACAGATCATCCAACATGTTCACATGTTAACTGCAAAATGAACTGATGAAAACAGTACAAAGGTTAAAGTACCACACGTGCTGTAGTGAAAGCTGCAGCTGTTTTATTGATAAAGTTAAAGACAAAAAAACAAAAGGATTAATCACTCATGTAACTGTGTCACTATATATATATATATATATATATATATATATATATATATATATATATATATATATATATATATATATATATATCAGCATTAACAGGACCTGTTTGGTGTTTCAGAGAGCTGCTGATCTCAGACCTGCACAGCTTCCGTTTTAAACACTTGATGTACTCAGCTGCATGAAGAGCCCGTTTGAGTTTCTCTAACACAATTAAATAAATCCAGATGAAGGTCAAAGGTCGTCACTTCTATGTTGAACTACAAACTTGTCATCTGGAATTTTTTCACAGTTTTTTTTTTTTTTTACACATAGTGTGTTATTTACCATAAAGTGATTCAGAGTTATTCATACCAGAGTAACCAGAGAGGATCACATATTTTTAAATATATAACTTTCTACAGGACTGAATATAATATCTTTATGTAAAAGTCCGGAGCCTCTGGGGAGTATCCGAGTATTTATAACATTACACAAACCAAAGGTCTCATCACAGTGTTGATGAAATGCTGGGTTTATCCATCTCCTGGGGCGGGCCTACAGAGGAGTGCTGAAGATTTCCCTGTGAGGGAGCTGCTGGTGAAGATCATGAGTCCTGCTTGATCAATGCCATGAGCTTCAGTCTTCCTGGTGTTTCTTAAATGATGCCTCTTACAGCGGGTCAACAGAACTTATGGCACAGGACAGCTGTGATGAAAGAAAGGCAAGAAGTTTCTCCAAACCTCTGGACCCAGAAACCCAGCTTGGTCCTGATGGTCTCCCTCACTAGTTTCTCTCCAGGGTGAATGTAGCTGTTGATATAATATGGACTCTATTATTAAATGAAAAGAACAAATTAGACTACACTACTGAAACGTTCTGCTGATGTTTTTAAAGTCTCCATGTTACCAGGATGTAGAGGGCTCTGAAGATTTAAACAGTTTTAGATACATTACACTCAGTCTTATGTTAGAATCTCAAAGGACAGCATTATATTTTTGATATTAACAGTAACTCTGGGCCTCTGTGGAGTGTGCAGCTGATCTCATCGCTGTCTAAAAATGGATTTAAAAAAAACAACCCATAAGTGTTTAAGACTATTAAGAATAGCAGGTGTATAGCATCGCTAACTAGCTAGCAACAAGCCTCCAACACAGTGCGTATGCTAGCGGCTAATCTAGCAAACGAATTAACAACAGAGTGATTTCAGAACTATAAGATGATGAGCTGTGTGTCTTTTTTATAACAGTGACATGGTTGTATTTACCTTAATTAAACGAGTCGTCAGTCGCGGTAAACCAGCAAAAAAACTCGAGCAGCCGGGCTACGTAAAAAGTGTAGGGGGGCGTGTTTGCGGTCACGTCCAGCGGGTGTGTGGGCGGGAGTGTTACACAGTCGCTCCACCTCAAGTCACTACTGCGCAGACTCTGGCTCCAAATTTGCAAGATGGCAGCCTCCACAAGCGGGGTATTTTGGCTTCATTTTTGCGTGGAAAATCGGGAGAAATTGGGGGGAGAATGGTCGCCCCGGGAGATTTTCGGGAGCGGCACTGAAATTCGGGATTCCCCGGAAAAATCGTGAGTGTTGGCATGTATGGCCTAACATAGCCTGTAACGTTATTGTGACGGACACATTATATGAGTGAACTTGACTTTAAGTGACTTACAGGTTTCTTTGAAAAACAATTTCTCATATCCAGGTTCTTCCTCTTTGCTGCCATCCTCGTCTCCTCCTCGCAGCGCAGGTTTGCCGCTGCTGAAACTAAACAGAGCTCCCTGAAAGGCTCAGCCAATCACATTGGCCATATTTGTCACATGACGTAGGAATCCAGTAGAGAACGTAATTTAACTCTTTCTGCTCCGCTCGCTGAATGAGACGCTGACAGATCGTTTTTTTCTTACTATCGGGTTTGTTTTTCTTTACTCGAAGAGATCAAATTATTGGTGGGGACAATTTAATAATTGCTGGATATTGGTGGGGACACGTCCCTTCCGTCCATGCCAAATCTACGCCCTTGCATACCGGGAAGCTCGTCACACAAGGCTGTAACTTTCACTTTTGATTTGGAGCTGTTTGTGGCACAACAGGGGCACTTTGTTTTTTTCTGACTTCGACAGAAAAGAGGCAGTGCAGCCATAGCTGGCTGATTTTTGGATCGTAGCTACTAAGTGAAGTTTTCATATCTGTTTCTTTTCTGTCAATCAGATCATGGCTGAGGTCTTCGGCAGTCGATCGCTAAATGATAAGGTGAGTAATAATCTGTTCGTCTGTTTGTTTGCTTGTTTTAGCCCGTCTAAGAACAAACAAGTGCTCCACAGTTAACGACGTCTTTCTTTCTTGGCAGAAGGAAGGAGGCCTGGATAAAGACGGTGAACTAAAGGAGGCCAAGCGAGAGTTGGAGGAATGGAAGGTAGGCTACATTTTCCATTTTCAGCTGTGAAGTCGCGCAGCGTTTTAGTTCAATAGTAAAATAAGTTCACGACCGTCAGAATAAATTTATGAGAAAACGCTGAGAGCTAACAACTGCTCAGCCGGAAGTGTCTTCATCCTCCGTTTATAGAAGAAGGTGTTTTTTTTATTGAGTACCGTGAGTGATCTGAGTGATTTAAATAGTAATTACAGTTCTCAGATCAGTGAATGCAAGTCCGGAACTACTGAAAAGCCTGAGAGAATCTATCTAAATGCCCATAATATAATAAATGTCATTATTTCCATTGATATACATTTATTAGCATTGAGACATCATTGGATACATTTTATTTACGCATTTGAGCTTAAAGTTAAATGGTTACTTATATTTGGTTGCACAGAATATGCAGTTTGCAGTAAACGGGGAGAAACCGTAAAGCAGCAGTGAAAGTCAGGCGGAATGGGCTCAGGCAACATTCCATAGAGGGTGTAGCTGTGTCTATATTTGCTCAACTAAAAACTATTTTGATGGCTTTTGAACTTTTGATGGCTCACACTTTAGCAAACGAGGCGCAGGTGAAGTGAGCACCAGCAAAAATGAATAAACACTGTTTTAGTCTTTTGTTTGGGGGAAAGATTGGTCATAGTTTGTAAAGGGCAGAACCATTATCTTGTGAAACCTACACAATTGCAGTGATCAGTACAGATCTTGATTAGTGATTGCTCAGGAACCTGTTTATATAGAAAATAAATAAAGGTACATAAGGTTAATGTCAACTAAAATACATACAAAATGAATACTGAGTTTCGTCAGTGAGTCAAGTGCACAACATTGTTTAGGATTTCTCTTTTAAATTTATATCATAAACTATTTCTTCCATTTTTTCCTCATAAGGACATAAAAACTAAGTAAAGCTTTGTTTCTCTTCCAGTTCTGTACTTTTCTTACTTATCAGCAGTGGTATTATATCATTCAGAATGACTTGAGTATATTTGGCCATGTTTAAATATCTGTCAGTGAGAGAATAATTTTATTTGAATAGCGTGTAGTCTCTTTGTAGACTTCCCACAGCTCCAGTTGTATTCTCTCTGAACACCACCTATTGCTCTTAAAGGCTAGATTCGAAAAAGCGGATGATGTGAAAGCCAGGCTGATACTGGAAAAGCTGGAGGAAGATGATGCCAAGTCAAATGCACAGCAGGAGATGAACGCTTGTGTCAAAAACCAACAGAAGACCCAGGATGAATTTAATCAAAGCATGAGAACAGTTCAGGTACACTTATTGTCATCTGTGTAACATCTACACTACACTCAGAGAAACTGAGAGTACATAATTCTCACCAAATATTCCATTTTATTCTTTTCCATAGGATGAAATCCAGAAGCTGACTAGATACAATCAAGATTTGCTGGAGAAACTGAAGAGATGTCAGGATGAACTGGAGGCTAAGAAGACAGAGTCCCGCAAGTTAGAGCAGAAATTCAAGGTAAAAACCAGGAACACTTTCAGATCTGTCCATCTGCTCACATTTACATACACTAATCACGGGCATTAATGTGATGGTAATTATGGGATTTCCATCCATCCATCCATCCATCCATCCATCCATCCATCCATCCATCCATCCATCCATCCATTCATCCATCCATCTTCATCCGCTTTATCTGAGGCCGGGTCGCGGGGGCAGCAGCCTAAGCAAAGAGGCCCAGACCTCCCTCTCCCCAGCCACCTCCTCCAGCTTATCCGGGGGAACACCAAGGCGTTCCCAGGCCAGCCGAGAGATATAATCTCTCCAGCGTGTCCTGGGTCTGCCCCGGGGCCTCCTCCCAGTGGGACATGCCTGGAACACCTCACCAAGGAGGTGCTCAGGGGGCATCCTTGTCAGATGCCCAAACCACCTCATCTGGCTCCTTTCGATGTGGAGCAGCGGCGGCTCTACTCTGAGCCCCTCCCGGATGGCCGAACTTCTCACCCTATCTCTAAGGGAGAGGCCAGCCACCCTTCGGAGGAAGCTCATTTCCGCCGCTTGTATCCGCGATCTCGTTCTTTCGGTCACTACCCACAGCTCGTGGCCATAGGTGAGTGTAGGGACGTAGATCGACCGGTAAATTGAGAGCTTCGCTTTTACACTCAGCTCCCTCTTCACCACGACGGACCAGTGCAGCATCTGCATTACTGCAGCTGCAGCCCCATTCCGTCTGTTGATCTCCGGCTCCCTTCTTCCATCACTCGCGAACAAGACCCCGAGATACTTGAACTCCTCCACTTGGGGCAGGAACTCATCCCCGACCCGGAGTGGGCACTCCACCCTTTTCCGGCTGAGGACCATGGCCTCAGATTTGGAGGTGCTGATCCTCATTCCCGCTGCTTCACACTCGGCTGCGAACCGCTCCAGTGCGAGCTGGAGGCCCTCACCCGATGAAGCCAACAGAACCACATCATCCGCAAAAATCAGAGATGAGATTCTGAGGCCACCAAAGCGAAAGCCCTCCGCCACTTGGCTGCGCCTAGAAATCCTGTCTATAAAAATTATGAACAGAACCGGTGACAAAGGGCAGCCCTGGCGGAGCCCATCACCCACCGGGAACGAGTCCGACTTATTGCCAGCAATGCGAACCAAGTTCTTGCAACGGTTGTATAGGGATCGAATGGCCCGTAGCAATGGGCCAGACACCCCATACTCCCGCAACACCTCCCACAGGACATTCATGTTCCTGATCAGTGGACACAAACGCCTGACCACAGCTGTATACACATTGAAACAGATAACGGCCTGTAACTCTGTATTGTCCCATCTGTCCAGATCTACGCCCAGATCCCAGACACAGAGGTGAAATTCATTTCTCAGAATAAAGAGACAAGGGAAGAGGGTGACGAGGACAGTCAGCCAATCAGAGGAGTGTTTACCATCAGCCAGAGAGCTGCTGTGCTTCTGCAGGGAGGACAGGCTCTCATCACCTTTGAGGAGGAGAAAGGTAGACGTCATTTGACTTCAGTACTCTATATGGTTCATTCTTACTTATGTTAATGTTAATAAAACCAAAAATGCTTTGCTGTGTAAGATATTTATACAATGACAGTTTGCACTGTCACTTGGAAAAAGACACATACAAGACAGTTAAATGCTCAAGTGAAAAAACAGAATTTCACTTTCAGATATTAAATATGAAATTATGATTTCTTATTTTTAATATCACCTGAAAAAAGCAATTTAAATGAAGACAGACAGATGGGTTTTTTGGAGGTGTGGTCGTAAACTTTGGATCAGCTGTAAAACAGCCAGTTTCACTGAAGCGTTATTTTCAGTACGTTTCATGCTCAAGAAAATGTTTTGTCTCACTCCCATGGCGTCTTGTGGCATGCTGTAGCTCTAATTGGAACCTTGTGAAGATCCAACCATGCAAATTATGATTTTTATGCCATTTTCCAAGTGGTCTTAAACTTTGATTGGGACCGTATCTGAAACTGCCACACGAATGTTCATCTCTTTAGTTTAACGTACATCATGTCAGCATAAACGGATCAGATCAAAAATCTCTGCAACAGCAGCTATAATAAAATCAAATACTTGAGAGACAAGAATAAAGAGACAATGGAAGACAGTCAGCCTATCATAGTGTGTCTATACTACACCTAGACAGATTATTCTGTGATCAACCTGCTTAGCCAAATGAACCCGATCATGACTCAGACCTTACAACATGGAGTTCTCAGTACAACTGCAAATGATACACATCTTTTTGTCATATTCTTGGTCTGCAGTGGCTCGCCAGATCCTGAAAATTGCCAAGTGCTCTGTGTCCTGTGAGAACAGCAGTTTGGACGTGAAGCCGAGAAGAATCACCATGGATCCTGCTGTGAAGTTTGAGGTAGATGCTGCAACAGTATCATCGGGTTTTTTATGCTTCCGCTAGAAAATGAAGCCTCAGGTTCACAACTAAAACGAAAAAGCAACTAGAGCCTTATTTTTTATGTTGACTGTGTCTCTAGTTTCCTGTCTACAGTTTGTACAGTTGTAACACTGTCAGGTCATTAAAATCTGTCCACAGAGTAGGAGTGAGACAGTACACATCTCCAGGATTACTTATTGCTGTGATGACACACAGAGAATACTTTCCTAAAAATACTTCTTAGGCTTTAGTTAAGACCCTAACAATACAGAACTAGATTCATCCTGAGTCATTCCCATGGAAAATATGGCCTTCTGTGCGTGTGTGCGTGTCTGTGTGTGTGCGGCAGGGTCAGAATTAACAAATTAAAACAGGAAGTAACGAAACAAGGAACACAGGAACTTGACATGGAGAACACAAAAGAGCAGGAAAAATGACCTCCTGGGACAAACAACAACTAGAACTACAACCTAATGGAAAATTAAGCTGGAATATGAAAACCTAAGTGACAACATAAAGAACATACTATACAGTAAATATTATAATTAATAAAACACAAATAATAAACTCAAAGCATGGCGTCAACAGATATATAGGACCGCTTTCTTCCACTTATAATTTTTTTATATTTATATATATATAATTTTAAAATCCTCACAAACCCTTGAATAATCAAGCCCCAACTTATCTTAAAGACCTCATACTACCATATACCAAAGTACATCACTTTGCTCTCAGTCTGCTGGTGTACTTGTAGTTCCTAAGACATTTAAAAGTAGAATGGGAGGCAGAGCCTTCAGCTCCCACTTTGGATTTGTGAGAAGGACACTATCTCTACTTTTAAGATTAGGCTTAAAACTTTCCTTTTGGATAAGGCATATAGTTAGGGCTGGATCAGGTGACCATGAATCCTCCTTTAGTTATGCTGCAATAGGTGTAGGCTGCTGGGGGATTCCCATGTTACACTGAGTGTTGTTTTGTAATGATCAACACCCTGTAAACAGTGTGTGTTCACATCGATGTAGGTCCATCTTGACGTTTCCAGAAAGAAGCTGAAAGTTTCCAACGTCCCCGATGTCATACCAGAAGAGAGAATGAAAGACCGACTGGAAATTAGTTTCTCCAGGCCCAGTAGAGGAGGAGGAGAGGTGGAGAAAGTGGAGTATGACAAGAACACTGGGACTTGGTGTGTCACATTTCTCCAACCTGGAGGTAAAACTCTATAAGATAATTGTGCCACATTACACATTATTCTTAGTTAGTTGTTCTAAGTTATTCTGTATCATTACAATAGTTGTAGCCAAGCTAAGTATGTTAATGCTCAAATGTATGTGCATTTGTGTGCAGTTACTGAGAGCCTTGTCCTGAGGGGAAGGTACGACGTAGAGCTGGACACTGAAGTGAAGGTGCAGGTTGGACCTATTTACGAATACCAGCTGCGCAGATTTCAGGTAAGTTACAGCACTGAGACTAAAAACACTTTGGTAACTTGGCACAATTTATCACTTGTACAAAATTTAACTGGACAGGCTGCCAGTCTGTTGCAGGACTAACACAGAGACACAGGCAACATTCATGCTCACATTTTAGACCTGGAGTCTCTTTGGAGTCACCAGTGCATGCCTTTGGACTGTTGGAGCACACAGGGGCCCACACAGAGAGGCCCCACACTGGCAGTTTACCTTTAATTCCCAAGCTGACGCTTTCAAACCTTTTTATTTTTCAAAATACAAAATATCAAATAAAATGTACTATACTTACCAAACCCCATGTACCTTTAAAGGCCATGCTACTAATGGAAATCACTAACTCAATTAACAAAATAGCCATTGCTGCTGGATAATTCCTTTCTTTTACTTAGCCTAGTCGTCAGAATCCACAACGTGTCATGAAACTAATTTCTTAAAATTTCACCAACAGAGACATATGGAGAAATTTTTCCTGTTTATTTTAATATTTAGGGAGGCTGTGTCTTTTTGCAATTATGTAAATGCATCCATGCAAGTTTAATGAAAGATAGTTATTTCACTTTAGCACTAAAAATGCTTAACTGGTATAAAACTTTGCACCTTCAGATTAACAGAAACGAGAATACTTCTAAAAAAAAGAATAGTTATATTTTACTTCAAGCTATCTTGGTATTTGTTTTTTGAGGATTTTTAAGTTGTATTGAGAGCTGATGGGGTGTTACGCACACCAAAGGTGCGGCTACCAAGTTTAAATCTCAGTGACCGAGACATCAAGTCAAGGTCAGAGATCAAGTTTTCTGAAATGCCATAACTTGAGAACAGGGTGGCGTAGGATTTTGAAATTGATACTATGGGTGTGTCAACTATGACAGTGAGGACTAACACTGGCAGTTGCAAGTCTTCTTTAAATTTAAAAGCCTTTTTTTGTTACATAGTCATTGTGTATTATGACTTACAACATTCATAATACATAATTATTATGGCTATAGTAAAATAATTATTCTCTGACAAAAATATGTAATTTTTTCACAACTTGTAACAAACATATAATTATAGAAATATTATATTATAACATCATAGTAAGTGTCAGTATTTGCATTTTTATTTTATTTTTTTACAATTACTAAGTCTGTAGAAAAACAGTGTTAGCGTTAGAGGGCTTTCTTATGTGTTCAAATACACACATGCCTACATGAATAAGTCTTAACGACACCCCCCACCCCCACACACAAGTTGTTATAAAACGTGTGTGTGTTGTTGTAAAAGTTGTTAAAAGTTTGCAGAGCAACAATAAAGCAATTTGTTATGATTTATTTCAGACCTTTTGTGGCTGTCCGAAGCGAACCATCCTTCTGGATGACATTCAGGACATGGTTGATGAGGAAGACCTCCAGGACCATCTGGAAATCCATTTTCAGAAGCCCAGCAACAGTGGTGGTGAAATAGAGAGCATCAAGTACATCGCTAAACCGAAAGTCCTGCTGGCCTTTCTCTGTGAGAGCACAGAGGAGAAGGACGACAGTCTGTGAACCACCATGAACTGCCCTATAATACATATAGGACATGTAAGACGAGCTCCACCTGTATTAAAGTACATTTCTAATCATTTCCAAATGTCTTGCTCAACCTGAAGTGATACATTGTAGAGATTTCATTTATTTGCTCTCCTGCTGGGTTAATCGGGATGATACTTTATCTCTGTGCATTTAATACATTTAATTACAATCTTTCATGCGGTAAAGTTGGGGGTGTTTGAGTTATGTTAAGAGATAAAACCAAGAAATTTTGAATATCACTTTAAAAAGAACCTGTGTGATAGTTTATGCAGTCAGTCTATAAAATTAATGACAACCTACACAAAGACAGTACTACATGTCTTTGTAAACACTGGGATGGGTAGTAGGCTGAAAGCCTCACATCTCATTATCTAATCACTTATTTTAGTCAGAAAATTGTATTTCCTTTAGTTAATGTAAATAACTGTAAATCTGGGATGTCCGAAGACAAACGTGTAATGTGCTGGATGACATGATATTTTCTGTTGGTAAATTACCACTTGAGAGGTGAGAACAGCAGTTTTATTACAGCTATCTCTGAGCTAGTTGGCTTGCCCTTTTTAGCTCTATAAACCTGCAAAGGAAGCTTTCAGACACACCGTCATCCTGTGTAAAAAGAAAATCCTCGCAATTTAAACTAGTGCCTCAACTGTCTTCTATGCTGTGCTTAATAAAGTTAATGAATCCTGAAACAGTAACATGAGTTATATTTGTTATTTTGTGGCAGCTGCATTGGTAACCACAGTGTTAGCACTGCTGCCAGAGTCACGTGTTGTTTTATTGTGGCTCCTGGCTGGGCAGCATGATCATTAGCACATTATTAGTAGGGTGGGGAAAAAAATCGATACTGTGTAGTATCGTGATATTTTGTTTGCTAATAATGTATCGATACAGGGACAGCAGAAATTGATATTTTGTTACAAAAAAAGTTTTTGTGGACTGGAACATGCTCTCACTTCAGCTCCTTTTTCTGAGCAAGAATCCTGACATTCCTTCACTGTCCAAATGTGTTTAACTTTTTTTTTGGCAGCAATAAACATATTTTATTTTAATTAAGTTTAAAACTTTTTTATTTAATGTAAAATTATATTTTGTTTTAATTTACTTTCAAATTCTTCAGTATCGTATCGTGCGTTAAGTATTGTGATAATATCGTATCGTGGGATGTATGGTGATTCCCACCTCTAATTATTAGTTGTTGCCTCTGTTGCAAAATCAGTTTTACCCCAGTTCTTTTATACGGCGAGGCATCCAGAGATGGTACCGGAACTCAGTAGTTATTTCACAAAACCTTTATTCATCTTTATTCATCTTCATTTAAGCATGCACTTCTAGAAGGGAAGACGAGGCCGGTATCCCTCTGCAAAATCTTCACCCCTTTGTTAGTTACAGCCAGCTTTATAGAATTGACCCCATCATAAAACCCCCATGGTGTGCTGCAAACTCTGTGTCTATGTGCACGAGCACGTGAGAGGCTGTGTGTGCGCGTACATGTGTGTATGTGTGAGTGTGACAGTTAAGCACTGTGTGTGATCTGAAAACTGCTGTTCACAAACGCTGTCCATCTAATCTGACTGAGCTGGAGCTGTTTTGCAAAGAAGAATGGGCAAGGATTTCAGTCTGTAGATGTGCAAAGCTGGTAGAGACAGACCCTAAAAGACTGGCAGCTGGAACTGCAGCAAAAGGTGGTTCTACAAAGTATTGACTCAGGGGGCTGAATAATTACGCACACCCCACTTTTCAGTTATTTATTTGTAAAAAATGTTTGGAATCATGTATGATTTTGGTTCCACTTCTCACGTGTACTCCACTTTGTGTTGGTCTTTCACGTGGAATTCCAATAAAATTGATTCATGTTTGTGGCTGTGATGTGACAACATGTAGAAAAGTTCAAGGGGGCCGAATACTTTTGCAAGCCACTGTAAGTTGCAAAAGGTATCCTTAAATACAGATGGCACTGATAGTGATCAGAGTAGCGCTACATCGAGGAAGCAGAATGAGGAATCCAAGGTAATAATTCAACTCACTCAGGAAGTAGCTTGATTGAGGACAAAAATATGTTTTTGGAGTAATTTCTGGTGTACCAACAGCTGTTTCAGCTGAACAAGTCAAAGGAAATATAGTAGGATCCAAGGTTATCGAGGCACAGTGCTTAAAAACTCTGAGAGAAATGTGACAGTGTAGCTGTAATTTAAAAATTTATGGAGGAAAGGCTACCATCCAAACGTTTTTCAAACGTTGGCGGCTGTAATAAACTGCACCGCTTGAACAGACAAGAAAACTGAAAAAATCCAAATAATTGTGAAGACTACAGACAAACACCTGGGAATCACGGGTCTGTGATGGGAGACAGCTCAGGAAATGCTAAGTGGTAGAAATCCTAGCTCACAGCCAGGAGGTGGCGGTTCATTGTGGTCCTAAATATTCTACAGTGGGATGCTTGAAGTCTTATTGCTAAAGGGTAGGAACTAAAACACTTTATATCTCATCTGCAAAGAAAACCACATGTAATATGGAAACATGGATAAAAGCAGAGTGGTACTTTGTTTATAAATGAATATACAGCTATGAGGAATGATACAAAAGAAGGGGGTGGCCACATTTGTGTGAACTGGAATATGGTATAGATTAGTCAGTGTAAATATAGAGCACAAGTCAATCACAGTTAAGGTTTGGATGGAGGAAAATGAGGCAGTAATTATCAACTACTATAAATTATGTAAAAGGCTCACCGGGGACATATTAAACACTATAGGTGTGTATGTAGGTGTAGGGTGTAGGTGTTCCCTACACCCCACACATGAGTGTAGGGAAAATAATATGTTGTGGGAATTTTAATGCACATAACACTTTCTGGGGAAGCAGATGCACAGATGAAAATGATTCATGCACTGAGGATTCAAATCCTGTGAATTTGGCAGAAGCACTGGGATATCAGCGATACAGGAATTGATTTCTGCAACATTCAGACACATTTCGGTCACGGTCACAAAATAGTGAAATAACAATTACCCATCTCAGGATAGGTCATACAGGTCTTAATAAAACACTACAGCTAATAGGCAAGTACCCAATGGGATTGTGTGCCCACTGCAAAAAAATGGAATCTGCTCAGCATGTACTGTTAGTATGCCAGGCTTGTGTCCTGGACAGGAAGGCGTTAATAGGAGGAGCTGAAGATTCATTCTACTGTAGAAACCCTGCTTGGAAAGGCACTGTCTCAAATCTATGGCCAACTGTTGAAAGTTGTGATAAGAAAGGGTTCAATACTCCAGAATCTTTTTTTTATTCCCAATATTCCAAGTTCCTGATTCACACTCCTGTCCAGGAGGGGGCGGTAATGCACCTCTAAGCTCATTTGAAACTAAAACGAAGAAGCCCCCCCCCTTCCCCTCCCCCGAGGTCAAAGCCAGAAATGTTGTTAGAGTGAGTCGCCCGCGTTCATTTGGACAGTGTCTTCAAGTTTTCAAAGGTCGACTGTTTTTCTACGATTTTGTGGAACTATAAATAGGAACAAACTAACGCAGTCATCTGGTTTGGACTTGTTAAAATCCTGTAAGTTATGGTCTGCTCTTGTTAGCTTATCAGTAGATAGCGTTTCTTACTAAAATGTATCGGTTGTCATACCGCTGTAAGGATAAACCGTGTGAAACGTGCTATTACACTCACTAGAAGTTCCCAGATGTATCTGAAGCCGAAAGATTACAGTAGTTAACTGGTTTTACTTTAACTGGTTAGATTTGTTTACACATTCTATCCGCAGATTCGTCATATTTACCGATTGGTCGCCTCTGTGTGCAAATCTGTCTCGGAGTTTGACAAGATTAAAGGACTCTCTCCATCTCCAGCTGGTGCAAATGCAGATTTCAATATTATCTGCTGACAACAATGAGATTATTTTAATTTATAAAACAGCTTCCGCTTGATGTCGTACCTCCGTGTTTCAAATCATGAGCTGACATTTTCCCCACGACACACACCTGAATAGCTCGACGATCGCTGTGTCCCAATTCAGGGTCTGCACGCTTGAAGTACGCGCACTACGCGTACTACGTACGGTGCGTACTATAAGTACGAGAAGTGCAGAAGTGAGAGGCTTGTGAAATGGGACGGTCTAGCCTTCGTCGCGCTGTTCAGGTTGCCTAGCAACCACGATACTAACCGCGAGAAACGTTACATACAGCTTTGTGTGACAGAAATGAAGGAGAAAAAATGTTTTGTTGGTCATTCATTTTTGTCATGACATCACTTTGATTAGTTGAGTATCTGAGGCTGAAACCACAGGACTGTAAAACATGATTGTTGGGCTTCATTTCTGTACTGAACAGTCATTTCAAGAGTAGTTAGTAAATAACAATTAGCTCATGTTGTTCATGAGACTAAAATCCTCTCACTGTGGTAATGTAATTATAATATAGCCAATATTATAGTTATTGTCAGATTATTATGATATATATATATATATATATATATATATATATATATATATATAATATAGATAGATAGATATAGATATCTATATATATATCTATATATCTATATATATAGATATAGATATCTATATATATATATATATATATATATATATATATATATATATATATATATATATATATATATGGCTTTACAACCAAGTTAACGCTGAAAGTACAAACATCACTAATGTCACACAACTTTGCCACATGTGGTCAACAGCAATGTTTTAATGTTCTTCGTTATTAAACATTCGCACATAAATAAGTGACGTCATATTCAGTACTTACTTTTGACAGTTCACTCTTCGGCCGCTCCCTTCTGTCGTATTTTGCGGCAAAAGTATCCACACCCACCGCCGCGCTATGAATTGTGGGATATATGGGACCACGAAGCGTGCACCGGACCACGCTTGATATTTGGGGAAATCGACGGCGCATTTGGAGTATGCGTTTGAAGTACACTTCGAATTGGGACAGCCGTCGTCGCGTGGCGGTGACGTAATCACACTTAAAATGCGTACTTCAAGCGTGCAGACCCTGAATTGGGACACAGCTGAAGTGTCGCGTTCACCTGCACACACCTGTTCGCTCCGTCATTTGCTGGTTTAGGAAACACGCCCACGTTTAACATCGGGAGCTTTCTGCTCAGTATAACGAAACATCACAAAGAATAAAAACATCTTTGTGAAGTAGCTGTAGTGGGATCAACCTTTTATCTTTAAATAGCTAAAATAGCTTTTATTCTCCTAATCAAAATCCCGGTGCCTTGAACTCTTGCAGATTTCTTTTTTAATGTGTAAAATAATGCTAATGTTTGTTTCCCCATACATCACCTGGCATAAGTTGTTTTTCACCATAACCATCGGCTATCCTAGGCTATCAACAGTGTGTTTCTCAAACCACGATTGCTTCTTAAGATGCTTACATCCAGCTATTTGAGCAGATCAGTGGCAGAGCTATGCTATTGACGTACATTGATACCAATCCAGTCAGTGGATTTCCATCCATCTGGGGCCAAGTCGTGGGGGCAGCAGTCCACTTAGCTATGCAAACATGCCTCATCTTTGATTAGGATTGCTGGACTTCAGAGTGGCTTATATGATTCATACATAACTTCCTTAATTCTGATTCAAAAAGAATAGATGAGATTTAAGAGAAGTGAAGCAGACTGAGCAGCGGATCAGTCAGGATGGTGTGGTAGTCGTACAGTGTTTCTTCTGTGATGAATGTGTTTGGAAATGTTTCCTGATGACACAGTCTTGGACTCTTGCAGAGACTTCACTGGATACTGCAGATAATCAGAAGCAAGCTAGGATGACCAGTGTAAGTTTGTCAAACAACAGTTTGTAATATTCTCATCTTATTCTGATGTTAATGCTCTGCAGTGATGTAATACAGTTCACCATCACAGAGCACCACTGTAAACACTGAATCTTTTTTTTTTACACATGAATAACGTGAAATATTTCTCTCTATTTTAAATTTATTGCATAGTTCTCACATTTATGTTTTAGATACAAACATTTGTAATATTATACGAAGATAACCCGAGTAAATACAAAATGTAATTGGGCTATTTTTTTCAACCTGCTGGATAGACGAGTATGTGAATGTGATAACTAGAGAACGAGGTGATGTAGGGAGCTTCAGTTTGATGTCATACCACCTCTGTTTGTTTTTGAATGAACTTAATAACTGGTTGGACTGTTTGCAATAAACAGCAATTAATGTTTGACATTCCTGTAGAGACACTTTGGAGAATTATTTTAACTTGGCAACTTTAGAAGGTATTTCAGTATGAATGGCCTGTTTAACATCATGCCACAGCATCTTAATCAGATTAAAGTCTGAACTTTGTCTTAAGCACTTCAGTTTTTTAATTTATTTTTATGCATGCAGTCAAGTTTCTTGCTAATGATCTACTAATTGTATTCGGGTGTGTTGCAACAGGGACACATG
The DNA here is from genome assembly GCF_963576455.1 of Neolamprologus multifasciatus. Lineage (NCBI taxonomy): Eukaryota > Metazoa > Chordata > Actinopteri > Cichliformes > Cichlidae > Neolamprologus > Neolamprologus multifasciatus. Next base: position 249,585 of record NC_140454.1, on the reverse strand, counting down.
GAAAAGTTGCAGGACACCGGCCCTCGAGGACTGGAGCTCGAGGCCCCTGCTGTAAACCTTTGACCATGTAGACCACATGTGTCGAACTCCAGGCCTTGAGGGCCGGTGTCCTGCAGGTTTTAGATGTGTCCTTGATCCAACACAGCTGATTTAAATTGCTAAATGACCTCCTCAACATTTCTTGAAGTTCTGCAGAGGCCTGGTAATGAGCTAATCATTTTATTCAGGTGTGTTGACCCAGGGTGAGATCTAAAACCTGCAGGACACCGGCCCTCGAGGCCTGGAGTCCGACACCCTTGATGTAGACCTTTGACCATGTAGACCTTTGGTGGTGTTTCAGGTGTCTGAGTTCAGCATTATTATTAGTACCTGAGAGACTGTCATTTACAGTTGTAAAACTGTTTGTTTGCATGTGCAGGTGCTTTGCAGCAGAAGCAGGTTGGTAAGTTACCTTCCAGGGCTCCATGTGTTGGTGTATCGTGTGGCTGGAGGCAGAGCCTTCTCTGCTGCTGATTCTTCAGGCTTAAATGAGCCCGCTTTGGCCACTTCTCCCTCTGCTAAAGGTATGGCCTTATTTTAAGTTTATACATTTGAACATTAATTAACTATAACATATATGTTTTTCTAGTCAGTAATTTAATCTAATGCATCTTATGTATAGATTAGGTATTAGCTATAGACCTAATAACACAAAATAAATTGAGATATACGAAGGTTGACACAGAGTTGTTACCTCGGACTCTGATGAAGTGATATTGGTGTTGAGCAAAATTTGTAATTTCTTATTTCTTTGTGTAAACTCCGTTTGTGTGCATGCTACTTTTTCTTTGTTATGTTGTGCTTAAGGACTGCAGACACTACGGCCTGATGACACAATGGGGCCGTTCGGGCCCCAGGATCAGCGCTTCCCACTGCCCGGTAATGTGGGCTTTGACTGCCAGCTGGAAGGACTGACAGAGCAACAGAAGAGCCTGACAGACAAAATGCTACCAGATGTGTTGTCTGCTCCATCCTGCTATCAGAAGCATGAGTGGCTTCTAGCCCAGTCTGTTAGAGAGCTCTCTGTAAGTCCAGTAAGAACCTTATGAATGTTTTTAATAATCAAAACAAATATGGACCAAACTATGCTGTATTATTACTACTAATGCTAATCTTGCTACAAATTTCACAAACACTGGTGCAATTAAATAAATGTCAGAGGAATTTTATGTTGAAGTATGTATAGATTATCCATGAATAATCATATGCAGGGATAGCTCAGTAGGTAGAGTGGTTGCCCCATGATTGGAAGGTCGGGGGTTTGATTCCCCTGAACGGCTACCCTGAGGTACCCCTACGTCCCTACACACTGCTCCTCGGTGGCTGCATTGGTGGCTGCCCGCTGGCTGAATGGGTTAAATGCAGAGGAGTCATTTCCCTATGTGGACTAACACAAGCCCGTACACATTTTTAAGATAAAATGATGTGTGACACCATTTTTTTAATGCATTTTTAATCAGTCAAAAATGAACTTTTCATTGGAGTGTGGTGTGGACTTAGTGGTGCTAACAAGTGGCGTACTTCACTCAAAAATGTAACGCTAGCCAATCATCGTGGGTGTGACATGATTCATGCAGCCAGACCTCCAGCATCCGTCTAAATATTTTAGAATGACGAGACATTAAAACAGTGTATGCTGAAACTATATCCAGGTTTTGTATCGTTGGCGTTGTTGCTCATACGCTGAGAGTGGTGACATTTGCTTTTCTGACAGCTGTGTGTTTCTTTCTTAGAACAAGGGCGATCCTGCGTCCTCTGGCAAAGTCAGCACAGCTGAACAGTACTTTGACAACTCGAGAGTAGAGTGTGCCACACAGGCTTGTCCTGAACTCTTAAAGAAAGGTACATACATTTATTTTTCAGCATTGCATAACTTTGAAATTGCTTGCATTTCTCATGAGAAGCGGTGTTCCTGTCTAATGCGAGTGTTTCCTAATTATAAACAGATTTCCAGTCAATGTTTCCTGAAGCTCCATCCTGTGGTATGATGGTTGTCACGGTTACCCAGAAGACGCAGAACGATATGGCGTCATGGTCTGCTGAGGTGGAAGATGAGAGAGAGCAGATGCTTGACAAGGTTAAATGCTGTCTGTAGAACAGTTAAGCTGTTTTACATGTCTTACACTATAATAAGACACAGCAAGTACTCAGAATAAATAAATGTAAGGGTTATTTTAGAAACCTTTTGGAACAGCTAAGCACTGCAAATATTAGAGGTCTGTAAAAGAAACACTGATGATGAGCTGAAGTTTATTAGAAAAGCTGTCCACCTCTGGAGAACTACAGAAACTGTGCATTATATGAGATGTTACTAATGTTAAAAACATTAGTAGTACATCCATGTAGTACATCCCATCTGTAGTGTAAAAAAAAGTGAAAATGAAACAGATTAAAAACAATAATAAATGCGTGAGAAAGGGGAGGAGACACTTTATTATTTATTTTACAGTAATTAATGAAGTAATTAATGATTGTGGTGTCTGCTGTGTAGTTTGTTGCAGGTGCACGGGAGATCTGCTGTGCGCTGCAGCAAGAAGGATTCTGGGCAGACTTCATCGACCCATCGTCAGGCCTCGCTGTAAGTTATCTCTGACTCTGCCTGTCAACAACTGTTCAGTGTTTTTACGATATTTTATCACAATAACAACAAATGAAATGGCTGATTGGGTGTAGACATGACATGGCATCAAATGACAAAAAGTAGAAATCTGAGGAATCTGTTAGAAGCTCATGTTACATGGAATTAACTCTGAATTAGCCACGATCAGCACAGTCAAGATGCAGTCTGTCTGTGACAGACTGCATTTAGATATGCAGTTACAGTGTGGAGCTTTTAGTGATTCCTTTAAATTCTTCTTTTTATCTTCAGGTATTTTGTCTTTGGTGCATACATTTAGATTTATTTGGAGTTTTCTGAAATAAGCACATGATTAAATGTAAACACGTCCATTGGAAGCTGCACCATGATTCTGGTTAGATATTTGGTCACCAGACAGAAGCTGATTTATTTGCTTTTCTGGCACAGGCGTGACTTTGTGCTTAACTTCACATGTTTCCGTAGGTTTGAAGACAGGACATCATAAAAGTTGTTTCTAAACCTTCAAAGTAACTGTCCCTGGGCTGGTATTTAAGGGTGATTCATTGTGGCAGGGCGCTGTGTGTATAACAAATGTACATTTCTGCAGAAGAAAACTGGTGAAAATTTCTTGGAAGCTGTAATGTTGGCAGGACAAACTTGTGCAGACAGCGGTGTGCAATTGCAACTCCCCATCCCCCACCCAACACACACACACACTATAGATAGAGAATATTGTTGCTTTTCAGGAGATGGTCTTGATCGGATAACTGTCTCATATTTGTGTGTCCCTTCTTATTTCTCAGTACTTTGGCCCGTACACCAACAACACACTGTATGAGACAGATGACAGATACCGTCACCTGGGCTTTCAGATTGAGGACCTGGGCTGCTGCAAAGTGATCCGACACTCGTTGTGGGGGACACATGCTTTTGTAGGGACAATATTCATCAGCGCACCACCTGATACTCCTACTATGAAGACATTGCAGGGTAGATGAACACAGGCTCTGGGATACCGAGTGTAATATGCCTCACCACTAACAGAGTGGTTAGTGGTTTTGACCATATCTGTAATCATGTTAAAGCTTAAATAATGCTGACACCACAATAAAGCTTGTGAATGTTTTGTCTTTGAAATTAGTCATTTATAGAATGACACATTCAATAAATGAATAACCTGGGCTTTATTAATTACCTTAGCTGCCCTTTTAACCACAGCTGTGTTAAACCATTTTTTGCTGTACTTACTAGAGTTTGAAGATATTGCGCTGCTGCACAAAGAGACAAGTTCTCAGAAGATAGTTTGTTTTCCGGTTTATCAGCCTCAATTATTCTTAAGAAAAACACGAGCATCCTCAGTGGGAAAAGTCCTCATTTTACAGTTAATGTTAAACTCCTTTCTAATCCTTGAAAATATTTTAGAATCATTACTGGACATACTTCTTGATCCCACCATAAGCTGAGCCGTCTTGTTTTTGTGGCAGGGACACCTGAAGTGCTCACAATCTTGAAAAATGAAATTTAAGGATTAAAATGTGCTGAAATGTTGACATGAGTAAAGGTAGAAATAGTTTAACTCTAAACTCTAAGATGTTATGCAAATATTATGCAAAATGATTTGTATTTTTTAGATAAACATTGTTTTGTTTTGTTTTTTCAAGATTGCAACAATGATGAGCAAAATAAACCAATTAACAAAATTAAATTGTTAAGATAGTATTTCATTATCTTTAACCACTGAAATGTAGGTACTGAAATATCTACCTATTGCAACCAAGTACTGATGGCTAAATCAAGCTTGTATTGAAAAAAGCTTTATTACTCGAAGCTTTTCAACAAAGCACTTTTTGGTGACATCTAGTGGCCGATAATGAAGAGCATCTTGAGTCTACAAAATGAACAGCTTTATCATGATTGCCCACTCTACCGAGCTGACAGCTTCAGTTTAATATCACGTGACATGTCTGTGTGATACTGGACTTGGTGCCTTGTGAATGTTTTTGGGTGAAAATCTATGTTCTGTCTATTTGATTCATAAATGGTTTTCCTTGTTTAAACATGTGCCATGCTGTGTTCCCCCTTTGCTTGTGACTTCATGTTTTGTATCAGTAGATAAAAAATTACATTATATATAATATTTTACAACACAATCTTATACTAGGTTGGGAGCTGGGACAAATATCCCCGTGCTCTAGAGCCTCCCCGAACTGCCCCTCCACTGGCGGATCTAGAAAATTGTATTTAACCAGTGGACAGGCGCAATTATATAGGGTGGGACATTTATATGGATACACCGTAATAACATGGGAATGGTTGGTGATATTAAAGTCCTGTTTGTGGCACATTAGTATATGTGAGGGGGCAAACTCCTCAAGATGGGTGGTGACCATGGTGGCCATTTAGAAGTCGGCCATCTTGGATACAACTTTTGTTTTTTCAATAGGAAGAGGGCCATGTGACACATCAAACTTATTGGTAATGTCACAAGAAAAACAATGGTGTGCTTGGTTTCAACGTAACTTTATTCTGTTAAAATGTCAGAAATTGTTAAACCTGTGAGCTATATCATGTGACATTGATGTCACTTGAGATTTGTGAGTGTTTATGGTGACTGTGATTATGAAAGGCTAGTAACTAATCGAGATCTCGGCAGTGAAATACATTGATTGCTTTGTTGTAAGTGAAGATGCACTCCCATTTAAATATCGGTTTTCCTGGGTTTGCCAGAAAAAAAAGTAGTCTACAAAAAGTAGTCTGACATGTCATGACATGACTACTTTTTGCTTTCTGTTTCGGGAAATCGTCTCTCTGAAGTGTGACTCTTCACTTCTTTACAGACCTTTGCATCTTCATCAGCTTCATCTCATACATTCTGCATGCAGAGGTGGATGATGACAGTTCTCTGCATTGTTTTTCTTGCCCAGTTGAGGCACTGTATCCACTGTATCCTGAATCATCCCAGTATGGTGCGAGTGAATATTCTAATAACCACTTCTTGTGTTCTCGTCTTCCATATCTGGTAAGGCCAAGAGTCTTAAGTGCCATCTCCTTTTGGACCTGGCATTCTCGAGGCACCTTTCCTTTAAGAATTTTACCTGTGTGCTGGGAACGGCTGGCAGAGCCCCTAGTCTGTAAAATCTTCAACTCCCACTTCTGGCAGAACCTTGACAGCATTCCGGGGGGAGGCTGGGCACATGAAGACCTTGTTGTAGACCATGTTCTGCAACTCCTTTGCTGAGGCGGCTGCAAGGTGGTTGACCATCATGGTGGTAACCAACCCTGAACTAGAGGTTAAACCTCTAGTTCGAGGATTTCTAACATCTCTTTGAAGGGAGCAGTCAAGTTGGAGTCCTATTGGCCTTTCTCAGCCTGTAGGACTTAGGAAGCAGCTGACAGATACTGGCAGGCCAAGTGGGATCTAGCCCAGGATTCCACTTCCACACCTGAAGCAAAAAACTCAGGCGTGGAAGGAGTTTGGGGAGGCCATGGAAAAAGAATTTCGGCCTGCCACAAAGCTATTCTAGCAAACTGTCAAGTGACTATGGAAGGTAAAGCACGGTGTATGATGGGGGCGAGGTGTTGCTGACCTCAGGATACTGGGTGTCTGGCTTTTTACTATGAGACATTTGATCCCTGTATAACCATTGCAGGAGCTTGGTCTGCATTGGCAGCAATAAGTCATACTCATTCTTGCACACGTGTTTTACTCTAAAAGGCCTGTCCTGGTGTCCTGTTACAGAGTCTGTTCATAGTTTTTTAGAGAAGCTTTTATGTGAGTATGTGAAGTGGATGATGATGATAATAATAATATAATAATGATCCATTAATATTGCCCAGCCCTAGTACAGAGTATTATTATATCGTTGAATGTTCAGCCACAGAAAAGGCTTGAAAATCGCCCTGTGACCTATCGCAAAAGTCTTTTTTATGATCAAAGTAATAATGGTATGGGTCTACAATTTGCCAGTTTTCCTATTAAAAAGTGTATCATCACCCTTGAATTTTGTTCTGGAAAATCAGAGGTGGTCAAACTGGGAATTTTTGTGAAATTTGGTAAATTAATATGGAATGACCCACGTGTCCTCCTGAAGTCAAGTTGACCAACTCAGTGGACTGAATGGGCTCACACATCTTAGCCCAGGCAAAGTTGAAACTTCATACTCGTTAGCAGCTCAGATTTAGTTTGTGAGGTAGTATGAAGCTGCGGACCACATCTGAATTAAGCTGTGCAGAAAAAACATGTCATATTGTAATCTAGGCTTTTTCTTGCCCTCTTAAGGTTGATCAGCTGTTGTTAGAATTCATTTGATTTTAATTTCTAGTATCAGCTGATGTTTGCTGGAGCCACAGCTGTAAAAAGGGCTGGTCCTAACCATGAGATGTCCTTACTGAATCATCAGAGCTGAACTGGTGATGGAGAAACAGGTTTACCTTTTAGGTGACATGAATGAGTTGAAGGAAAGTTATGAACTGTTTCTGAGAGACAAATAACACCAAGCTCGTTTTTTGTGTAGCTGACAGCTGGTAACTGTGCAGGGGTGGATCTAGCAAAGCTTTTGCCAGGGGGCCAGGTAGGGCATTAACAGGGAAAGGGTGACACAAAGATATACTTTTCTTTCTTACTCTCATATAAAATATTTAGCTTTTATTAAATAGTTATCTGAATCTTACAACCAAAGTTTGTATAACAATACACAAGATTGGCTATAGACCATTGTTAATCATTCAGAACACTGTGTAAAAATAACAAAAAACAAAAAGTGAGGTTGGAGGAGCGCCTACTGCGCTGGCTATCTAAATATCCCAATTCTTTTATTATTTTTGGTGGAGACTTTAATACAGTGTTTAACAGCTATTTGGACAGATGGCCTTCTAGAAGTTCAGACTCTAACTCATTCATAAGACTGTTTGCACAAAGATTCAACTTAGTCGATTCTTGGAGGGATTCTCATTCATCTCAGATAGCTTATACATGGTGTAATAAGACTCAAACCAGACACTCACGTATCGATTTTTGGCTTATCTCAAAAGATTTAGAAAAAGTTAAAACGGATATTTATCCTACACCACTCTCAGACCACAAAATGGTTAGCTTATCAATCCCGTTGTCATCCTCCCTAATCACTAAAACCTCTTACTGGAAGTTAAATAGTACCATTCTTGAGCATAAAGAAGTAATTTGTGAAGTTCAGAGATTCATTAAACTTTATTGGAGTAAAGCTCTCACAAATAATACATTTTGTAGTAACTGGGAACTTTTGAAATATGAAATTGGAAAATTCTTTAGAAAATATAGCAGTGATTTAGCAAAAAAAAGAAGATCTGATGAGACGCAAGTGATACAAAAGATCACATGCCTTACTTCCAAACCAATAGACACCCTCAGTGAATCTGATAAGATAAAACTGGTTGACCTGCAGCATAGGTTAGATGAGATTTACAAACGCAAAGCTGACGGAGCATTTATTCGGTCTCGCAGGAAATGGCTCGAAGAAGGAGAGCAGAATTCAGCCTATTTTTTCAGACTTGAAAAGCATCAATCTAACACCAACTCCATCCTACAACTAAATATTAATGGGACAATTTCTAATGATAAGGATACCATAGCAAAATATTGTTCAAACTTTTATTGCAAACTTTATTCTTCTAGTTATTGCCCTGAAGCTTGTCTGACTTTTTTTAATTCTTTAGACAAAATTACTCAGCTGAATGAGGAGGATAGTCAGCTTTGCGACAGATCAATTTCTTTGATTGAGATTGCAGATGCTATAAAACATCTAAAGATTAACAAATCACCTGGAACTGACGGCCTTACTGCCGAGTTTTATAAACAGTTCGCTGACAGTTTAGCCCCGTTTCTTTTAGAAGTTTTTAAGGAAAGTATGGATAGAGGTGCACTCCCTCCCACTTTATGTCAAGGTTTGATCACCCTCATTCCAAACCAGGAAAGGATCCTTTGCTCTTAGACAATTGGCGACCAATCTCTTTACTGAATAATGATTATAAGATATTGGCACAAATTCTGGCTAATAGAATGAAACCTGTATTAGATAAAGTTATTGATGAGAGTCAGTCTGGTTTCATGCAGAATCGTCATATCTCAAACAACATAAGATTAATTTTAGACATAATAGATTACCCAGAACTTGTACAGGATGATAGTCTTATTCTTTTTTTAGATTTCTACAAGGCGTTCGACTCCTTAGAGCATGAGTTTATTTTTACTGCTTTAAATAAATTTGGGTTTGGTCAGTCCTTCTGTAATGCCGTTCGGACACTGTATTCCAATAGTAACAGCTCCATAAAGCTTGCCACTGGTATTTCCCCAAGATTCTCTCTAAAGCGTGGAGTGAGGCAGGGTTGCCCCCTATCCGTATATTTATTCCTTCTTTCTGTGCAACTCCTTAATTCACACATTAAACTCAGTTCTTTAAAAGGCCTGGTCATTGCTAACAGAGAAATACTCATAAGTCAGCTGGCAGACGATACAGCTCTCTTCCTCAGAGACGCCTCGCAAGTTTCAGTGGCCATTAACAATATACAGCCATTCACTAAAGCCTCCGGACTTTCACTCAACCTGCATAAATGTGAACTTTTACCAGTTAAAAGTTGTTTAGCAACTTCAATTCATGGAATACCTGTAAGAAACTCTGTAAGATACCTTGGAATTCAAATAATAAAAAATGAGCAATCCAGATGCTCCACAAACTTCATTCCTATTATAGATAAATCCCAAAAAATCTTTAATCATTGGCTACAGCGAGACCTGTCGTTGAAGGGTAGAGTTCTGCTATCGAAGGCTGAAGGTATCTCCCGTCTAACCTATGCTGCCCAGTCACTACATGTTGATAATACAACCTGTAAGTCAATTAACAAATTATTATACAATTTTTTATGGAAAAATAAAACTCACTACTTGCGTAAATCAGTAGCTTTAAATTCATATGATAAAGGAGGTATAAATTTTATTGATTTCGGTGCTCTTAACAACACCTTTAAAATAAACTGGATTAAAAAGTATTTAAGAAATCCCACTTCTATCTGGAACTTTATCTCACATCATGTGTTCTCTAATTTAGGCGGCCTTAACTTCCTACTGCTCTGCAATTATAGTATTCCAAAAATACCACTGAAACTTTCTCACTTTCATCAACAAATTCTTTTGGCATGGGCGCTGATTTACAAACACAATTTCTCTCCACAAAACTGTTTTATTTGGAATAACTGCAATATTATTTATAAAAATAAAACTCTTTTTTTAAATAACTGGTTTAATAATGGAATAATCTTGGTTAGTCAGTTATATAGAGAAGATGGACTCTTATATAATTACTCTGAGTTCCTCAGGAGATACAATGTACCGATAACGCCTAAAGAATTCTCAATAGTGTTCGATGCCATCCCATCTGGTCTGTCCATGTTACACAGATGCTTCCACAGTGCTCCACTACAGGTCACTCCCCGGATGTGTTACATTCTTCTCTTGGCAATGTTTGCTTTTCTTCTCATAAATCTTTAAATACCAAAATAAGATCTCTCTTTCAGGATGCAATGGTCTCTGTTCCATCAGCCATATTTTATTGGGCCAATTTTGTAACAGATATTGAATGGAAAAAAGTTTGGACTTTACCACAAAGGTTTTTCTTAACAAACAAAATTAAAGAGATTTCCTTTAAGTTGATTCATAAGTTTTACCCTACCAAACAATATTTGTCCAAATTTATGGCTGAAATAAATGTAAATTGTACCTTCTGTCAAGAGCAACCTGAAACAGTTTCTCATCTGTTTTGGTCATGTAAATTTACATGTAAATTCTGGAAGGATTTCCACAAGTTTATTACTGACTCTGTTCTCCCTAATCTTCAACTATACTATAAGGATGTTATCTTTGGCTATTATAATTTTAAAGACAAGGACAATGATGCTTTCTTCTTTATAAATTTGGTTTTATTTTTGGCAAAATTTCATATACACAAAAGCAAAGTCCTCGGCAGAAAGCCTGAACTTCTTGTATTAAAAATGGAACTTGCACAATATATAAGGACAATCTCCTCATCAAAAAACACTAAGGCTCTCAAGACTGTTAACATCTATAACCGATTGAAACTGCTAACTTGATTTTGGCTCTTGCAAACTTTTGTTTATTTATGTTCCCCTTAATTTATTTTATTTTTTGTACTCACTTTTGTCTCACTGTCCTTGTCACTCTCTCTGTTCCTCATTGTACTACCACAATGTCATCTTTTATGTGATCCCTGTTTTACTCGACTGTATGTCTAAAATGTGATAAATAAAGTTTACAAAAAAAAAAAAAAAAAAAAAAAAAAAAAAAATGAAGGAGAAAAAATGTTTTGTTGGTCATTCATTTTTGTCATGACATCACTTTGATTAGTTGAGTATCTGAGGCTGAAACCACAGGACTGTAAAACATGATTGTTGGGCTTCATTTCTGTACTGAACAGTCATTTCAAGAGTAGTTAGTAAATAACAATTAGCTCATGTTGTTCATGAGACTAAAATCCTCTCACTGTGGTAATGTAATTATAATATAGCCAATATTATAGTTATTGTCAGATTATTATGATATATATATATATATATATATATATATAATATAGATAGATAGACATAGATATCTATATATATCTATATATATATCTATATATCTATATATATAGATATAGATATCTATATATATCTATATATATATATATATATATATATATATATATATATATATATATATATATATATATGGCTTTACAACCAAGTTAACGCTGAAAGTACAAACATCACTAATGTCACACAACTTTGCCACATGTGGTCAACAGCAATGTTTTAATGTTCTTCGTTATTAAACATTCGCACATAAATAAGTGACGTCATATTCAGTACTTACTTTTGACAGTTCACTCTTCGGCCGCTCCCTTCTGTCGTATTTTGCGGCAAAAGTATCCACACCCACCGCCGCGCTATGAATTGTGGGATATATGGGACCACGAAGCGTGCACCGGACCACGCTTGATATTTGGGGAAATCGACGGCGCATTTGGAGTATGCGTTTGAAGTACACTTCGAATTGGGACAGCCGTCGTCGCGTGGCGGTGACGTAATCACACTTAAAATGCGTACTTCAAGCGTGCAGACCCTGAATTGGGACACAGCTGAAGTGTCGCGTTCACCTGCACACACCTGTTCGCTCCGTCATTTGCTGGTTTAGGAAACACGCCCACGTTTAACATCGGGAGCTTTCTGCTCAGTATAACGAAACATCACAAAGAATAAAAACATCTTTGTGAAGTAGCTGTAGTGGGATCAACCTTTTATCTTTAAATAGCTAAAATAGCTTTTATTCTCCTAATCAAAATCCCGGTGCCTTGAACTCTTGCAGATTTCTTTTTTAATGTGTAAAATAATGCTAATGTTTGTTTCCCCATACATCACCTGGCATAAGTTGTTTTTCACCATAACCATCGGCTATCCTAGGCTATCAACAGTGTGTTTCTCAAACCACGATTGCTTCTTAAGATGCTTACATCCAGCTATTTGAGCAGATCAGTGGCAGAGCTATGCTATTGACGTACATTGATACCAATCCAGTCAGTGGATTTCCATCCATCTGGGGCCAAGTCGTGGGGGCAGCAGTCCACTTAGCTATGCAAACATGCCTCATCTTTGATTAGGATTGCTGGACTTCAGAGTGGCTTATATGATTCATACATAACTTCCTTAATTCTGATTCAAAAAGAATAGATGAGATTTAAGAGAAGTGAAGCAGACTGAGCAGCGGATCAGTCAGGATGGTGTGGTAGTCGTACAGTGTTTCTTCTGTGATGAATGTGTTTGGAAATGTTTCCTGATGACACAGTCTTGGACTCTTGCAGAGACTTCACTGGATACTGCAGATAATCAGAAGCAAGCTAGGATGACCAGTGTAAGTTTGTCAAACAACAGTTTGTAATATTCTCATCTTATTCTGATGTTAATGCTCTGCAGTGATGTAATACAGTTCACCATCACAGAGCACCACTGTAAACACTGAATCTTTTTTTTTTACACATGAATAACGTGAAATATTTCTCTCTATTTTAAATTTATTGCATAGTTCTCACATTTATGTTTTAGATACAAACATTTGTAATATTATACGAAGATAACCCGAGTAAATACAAAATGTAATTGGGCTATTTTTTTCAACCTGCTGGATAGACGAGTATGTGAATGTGATAACTAGAGAACGAGGTGATGTAGGGAGCTTCAGTTTGATGTCATACCACCTCTGTTTGTTTTTGAATGAACTTAATAACTGGTTGGACTGTTTGCAATAAACAGCAATTAATGTTTGACATTCCTGTAGAGACACTTTGGAGAATTATTTTAACTTGGCAACTTTAGAAGGTATTTCAGTATGAATGGCCTGTTTAACATCATGCCACAGCATCTTAATCAGATTAAAGTCTGAACTTTGTCTTAAGCACTTCAGTTTTTTAATTTATTTTTATGCATGCAGTCAAGTTTCTTGCTAATGATCTACTAATTGTATTCGGGTGTGTTGCAACAGGGACACATGGAAAAGTTGCAGGACACCGGCCCTCGAGGACTGGAGCTCGAGGCCCCTGCTGTAAACCTTTGACCATGTAGACCACATGTGTCGAACTCCAGGCCTTGAGGGCCGGTGTCCTGCAGGTTTTAGATGTGTCCTTGATCCAACACAGCTGATTTAAATTGCTAAATGACCTCCTCAACATTTCTTGAAGTTCTGCAGAGGCCTGGTAATGAGCTAATCATTTTATTCAGGTGTGTTGACCCAGGGTGAGATCTAAAACCTGCAGGACACCGGCCCTCGAGGCCTGGAGTCCGACACCCTTGATGTAGACCTTTGACCATGTAGACCTTTGGTGGTGTTTCAGGTGTCTGAGTTCAGCATTATTATTAGTACCTGAGAGACTGTCATTTACAGTTGTAAAACTGTTTGTTTGCATGTGCAGGTGCTTTGCAGCAGAAGCAGGTTGGTAAGTTACCTTCCAGGGCTCCATGTGTTGGTGTATCGTGTGGCTGGAGGCAGAGCCTTCTCTGCTGCTGATTCTTCAGGCTTAAATGAGCCCGCTTTGGCCACTTCTCCCTCTGCTAAAGGTATGGCCTTATTTTAAGTTTATACATTTGAACATTAATTAACTATAACATATATGTTTTTCTAGTCAGTAATTTAATCTAATGCATCTTATGTATAGATTAGGTATTAGCTATAGACCTAATAACACAAAATAAATTGAGATATACGAAGGTTGACACAGAGTTGTTACCTCGGACTCTGATGAAGTGATATTGGTGTTGAGCAAAATTTGTAATTTCTTATTTCTTTGTGTAAACTCCGTTTGTGTGCATGCTACTTTTTCTTTGTTATGTTGTGCTTAAGGACTGCAGACACTACGGCCTGATGACACAATGGGGCCGTTCGGGCCCCAGGATCAGCGCTTCCCACTGCCCGGTAATGTGGGCTTTGACTGCCAGCTGGAAGGACTGACAGAGCAACAGAAGAGCCTGACAGACAAAATGCTACCAGATGTGTTGTCTGCTCCATCCTGCTATCAGAAGCATGAGTGGCTTCTAGCCCAGTCTGTTAGAGAGCTCTCTGTAAGTCCAGTAAGAACCTTATGAATGTTTTTAATAATCAAAACAAATATGGACCAAACTATGCATGTATTATTACTACTAATGCTAATCTTGCTACAAATTTCACAAACACTGGTGCAATTAAATAAATGTCAGAGGAATTTTATGTTGAAGTATGTATAGATTATCCATGAATAATCATATGCAGGGATAGCTCAGTAGGTAGAGTGGTTGCCCCATGATTGGAAGGTCGGGGGTTTGATTCCCCTGAACGGCTACCCTGAGGTACCCCTACGTCCCTACACACTGCTCCTCGGTGGCTGCATTGGTGGCTGCCCGCTGGCTGAATGGGTTAAATGCAGAGGAGTCATTTCCCTATGTGGACTAACACAAGCCCGTACACATTTTTAAGATAAAATGATGTGTGACACCATTTTTTTAATGCATTTTTAATCAGTCAAAAATGAACTTTTCATTGGAGTGTGGTGTGGACTTAGTGGTGCTAACAAGTGGCGTACTTCACTCAAAAATGTAACGCTAGCCAATCATCGTGGGTGTGACATGATTCATGCAGCCAGACCTCCAGCATCCGTCTAAATATTTTAGAATGACGAGACATTAAAACAGTGTATGCTGAAACTATATCCAGGTTTTGTATCGTTGGCGTTGTTGCTCATACGCTGAGAGTGGTGACATTTGCTTTTCTGACAGCTGTGTGTTTCTTTCTTAGAACAAGGGCGATCCTGCGTCCTCTGGCAAAGTCAGCACAGCTGAACAGTACTTTGACAACTCGAGAGTAGAGTGTGCCACACAGGCTTGTCCTGAACTCTTAAAGAAAGGTACATACATTTATTTTTCAGCATTGCATAACTTTGAAATTGCTTGCATTTCTCATGAGAAGCGGTGTTCCTGTCTAATGCGAGTGTTTCCTAATTATAAACAGATTTCCAGTCAATGTTTCCTGAAGCTCCATCCTGTGGTATGATGGTTGTCACGGTTACCCAGAAGACGCAGAACGATATGGCGTCATGGTCTGCTGAGGTGGAAGATGAGAGAGAGCAGATGCTTGACAAGGTTAAATGCTGTCTGTAGAACAGTTAAGCTGTTTTACATGTCTTACACTATAATAAGACACAGCAAGTACTCAGAATAAATAAATGTAAGGGTTATTTTAGAAACCTTTTGGAACAGCTAAGCACTGCAAATATTAGAGGTCTGTAAAAGAAACACTGATGATGAGCTGAAGTTTATTAGAAAAGCTGTCCACCTCTGGAGAACTACAGAAACTGTGCATTATATGAGATGTTACTAATGTTAAAAACATTAGTAGTACATCCATGTAGTACATCCCATCTGTAGTGTAAAAAAAAGTGAAAATGAAACAGATTAAAAACAATAATAAATGCGTGAGAAAGGGGAGGAGACACTTTATTATTTATTTTACAGTAATTAATGAAGTAATTAATGATTGTGGTGTCTGCTGTGTAGTTTGTTGCAGGTGCACGGGAGATCTGCTGTGCGCTGCAGCAAGAAGGATTCTGGGCAGACTTCATCGACCCATCGTCAGGCCTCGCTGTAAGTTATCTCTGACTCTGCCTGTCAACAACTGTTCAGTGTTTTTACGATATTTTATCACAATAACAACAAATGAAATGGCTGATTGGGTGTAGACATGACATGGCATCAAATGACAAAAAGTAGAAATCTGAGGAATCTGTTAGAAGCTCATGTTACATGGAATTAACTCTGAATTAGCCACGATCAGCACAGTCAAGATGCAGTCTGTCTGTGACAGACTGCATTTAGATATGCAGTTACAGTGTGGAGCTTTTAGTGATTCCTTTAAATTCTTCTTTTTATCTTCAGGTATTTTGTCTTTGGTGCATACATTTAGATTTATTTGGAGTTTTCTGAAATAAGCACATGATTAAATGTAAACACGTCCATTGGAAGCTGCACCATGATTCTGGTTAGATATTTGGTCACCAGACAGAAGCTGATTTATTTGCTTTTCTGGCACAGGCGTGACTTTGTGCTTAACTTCACATGTTTCCGTAGGTTTGAAGACAGGACATCATAAAAGTTGTTTCTAAACCTTCAAAGTAACTGTCCCTGGGCTGGTATTTAAGGGTGATTCATTGTGGCAGGGCGCTGTGTGTATAACAAATGTACATTTCTGCAGAAGAAAACTGGTGAAAATTTCTTGGAAGCTGTAATGTTGGCAGGACAAACTTGTGCAGACAGCGGTGTGCAATTGCAACTCCCCATCCCCCACCCAACACACACACACACTATAGATAGAGAATATTGTTGCTTTTCAGGAGATGGTCTTGATCGGATAACTGTCTCATATTTGTGTGTCCCTTCTTATTTCTCAGTACTTTGGCCCGTACACCAACAACACACTGTATGAGACAGATGACAGATACCGTCACCTGGGCTTTCAGATTGAGGACCTGGGCTGCTGCAAAGTGATCCGACACTCGTTGTGGGGGACACATGCTTTTGTAGGGACAATATTCATCAGCGCACCACCTGATACTCCTACTATGAAGACATTGCAGGGTAGATGAACACAGGCTCTGGGATACCGAGTGTAATATGCCTCACCACTAACAGAGTGGTTAGTGGTTTTGACCATATCTGTAATCATGTTAAAGCTTAAATAATGCTGACACCACAATAAAGCTTGTGAATGTTTTGTCTTTGAAATTAGTCATTTATAGAATGACACATTCAATAAATGAATAACCTGGGCTTTATTAATTACCTTAGCTGCCCTTTTAACCACAGCTGTGTTAAACCATTTTTTGCTGTACTTACTAGAGTTTGAAGATATTGCGCTGCTGCACAAAGAGACAAGTTCTCAGAAGATAGTTTGTTTTCCGGTTTATCAGCCTCAATTATTCTTAAGAAAAACACGAGCATCCTCAGTGGGAAAAGTCCTCATTTTACAGTTAATGTTAAACTCCTTTCTAATCCTTGAAAATATTTTAGAATCATTACTGGACATACTTCTTGATCCCACCATAAGCTGAGCCGTCTTGTTTTTGTGGCAGGGACACCTGAAGTGCTCACAATCTTGAAAAATGAAATTTAAGGATTAAAATGTGCTGAAATGTTGACATGAGTAAAGGTAGAAATAGTTTAACTCTAAACTCTAAGATGTTATGCAAATATTATGCAAAATGATTTGTATTTTTTAGATAAACATTGTTTTGTTTTGTTTTTTCAAGATTGCAACAATGATGAGCAAAATAAACCAATTAACAAAATTAAATTGTTAAGATAGTATTTCATTATCTTTAACCACTGAAATGTAGGTACTGAAATATCTACCTATTGCAACCAAGTACTGATGGCTAAATCAAGCTTGTATTGAAAAAAGCTTTATTACTCGAAGCTTTTCAACAAAGCACTTTTTGGTGACATCTAGTGGCCGATAATGAAGAGCATCTTGAGTCTACAAAATGAACAGCTTTATCATGATTGCCCACTCTACCGAGCTGACAGCTTCAGTTTAATATCACGTGACATGTCTGTGTGATACTGGACTTGGTGCCTTGTGAATGTTTTTGGGTGAAAATCTATGTTCTGTCTATTTGATTCATAAATGGTTTTCCTTGTTTAAACATGTGCCATGCTGTGTTCCCCCTTTGCTTGTGACTTCATGTTTTGTATCAGTAGATAAAAAATTACATTATATATAATATTTTACAACACAATCTTATACTAGGTTGGGAGCTGGGACAAATACCCCCGTGCTCTAGAGCCTCCCCGAACTGCCCCTCCACTGGCGGATCTAGAAAATTGTATTTAACCAGTGGACAGGCGCAATTATATAGGGTGGGACATTTATATGGATACACCGTAATAACATGGGAATGGTTGGTGATATTAAAGTCCTGTTTGTGGCACATTAGTATATGTGAGGGGGCAAACTCCTCAAGATGGGTGGTGACCATGGTGGCCATTTAGAAGTCGGCCATCTTGGATACAACTTTTGTTTTTTCAATAGGAAGAGGGCCATGTGACACATCAAACTTATTGGTAATGTCACAAGAAAAACAATGGTGTGCTTGGTTTCAACGTAACTTTATTCTGTTAAAATGTCAGAAATTGTTAAACCTGTGAGCTATATCATGTGACATTGATGTCACTTGAGATTTGTGAGTGTTTATGGTGACTGTGATTATGAAAGGCTAGTAACTAATCGAGATCTCGGCAGTGAAATACATTGATTGCTTTGTTGTAAGTGAAGATGCACTCCCATTTAAATATCGGTTTTCTGGGTTTGCCAGAAAAAAAAGTAGTCTACAAAAAGTAGTCTGACATGTCATGACATGACTACTTTTTGCTTTCTGTTTCGGGAAATCGTCTCTCTGAAGTGTGACTCTTCACTTCTTTACAGACCTTTGCATCTTCATCAGCTTCATCTCATACATTCTGCATGCAGAGGTGGATGATGACAGTTCTCTGCATTGTTTTTCTTGCCCAGTTGAGGCACTGTATCCACTGTATCCTGAATCATCCCAGTATGGTGCGAGTGAATATTCTAATAACCACTTCTTGTGTTCTCGTCTTCCATATCTGGTAAGGCCAAGAGTCTTAAGTGCCATCTCCTTTTGGACCTGGCATTCTCGAGGCACCTTTCCTTTAAGAATTTTACCTGTGTGCTGGGAACGGCTGGCAGAGCCCCTAGTCTGTAAAATCTTCAACTCCCACTTCTGGCAGAACCTTGACAGCATTCCGGGGGGAGGCTGGGCACATGAAGACCTTGTTGTAGACCATGTTCTGCAACTCCTTTGCTGAGGCGGCTGCAAGGTGGTTGACCATCATGGTGGTAACCAACCCTGAACTAGAGGTTAAACCTCTAGTTCGAGGATTTCTAACATCTCTTTGAAGGGAGCAGTCAAGTTGGAGTCCTATTGGCCTTTCTCAGCCTGTAGGACTTAGGAAGCAGCTGACAGATACTGGCAGGCCAAGTGGGATCTAGCCCAGGATTCCACTTCCACACCTGAAGCAAAAAACTCAGGCGTGGAAGGAGTTTGGGGAGGCCATGGAAAAAGAATTTCGGCCTGCCACAAAGCTATTCTAGCAAACTGTCAAGTGACTATGGAAGGTAAAGCACGGTGTATGATGGGGGCGAGGTGTTGCTGACCTCAGGATACTGGGTGTCTGGCTTTTTACTATGAGACATTTGATCCCTGTATAACCATTGCAGGAGCTTGGTCTGCATTGGCAGCAATAAGTCATACTCATTCTTGCACACGTGTTTTACTCTAAAAGGCCTGTCCTGGTGTCCTGTTACAGAGTCTGTTCATAGTTTTTTAGAGAAGCTTTTATGTGAGTATGTGAAGTGGATGATGATGATAATAATAATATAATAATGATCCATTAATATTGCCCAGCCCTAGTACAGAGTATTATTATATCGTTGAATGTTCAGCCACAGAAAAGGCTTGAAAATCGCCCTGTGACCTATCGCAAAAGTCTTTTTTATGATCAAAGTAATAATGGTATGGGTCTACAATTTGCCAGTTTTCCTATTAAAAAGTGTATCATCACCCTTGAATTTTGTTCTGGAAAATCAGAGGTGGTCAAACTGGGAATTTTTGTGAAATTTGGTAAATTAATATGGAATGACCCACGTGTCCTCCTGAAGTCAAGTTGACCAACTCAGTGGACTGAATGGGCTCACACATCTTAGCCCAGGCAAAGTTGAAACTTCATACTCGTTAGCAGCTCAGATTTAGTTTGTGAGGTAGTATGAAGCTGCGGACCACATCTGAATTAAGCTGTGCAGAAAAAACATGTCATATTGTAATCTAGGCTTTTTCTTGCCCTCTTAAGGTTGATCAGCTGTTGTTAGAATTCATTTGATTTTAATTTCTAGTATCAGCTGATGTTTGCTGGAGCCACAGCTGTAAAAAGGGCTGGTCCTAACCATGAGATGTCCTTACTGAATCATCAGAGCTGAACTGGTGATGGAGAAACAGGTTTACCTTTTAGGTGACATGAATGAGTTGAAGGAAAGTTATGAACTGTTTCTGAGAGACAAATAACACCAAGCTCGTTTTTTGTGTAGCTGACAGCTGGTAACTGTGCAGGGGTGGATCTAGCAAAGCTTTTGCCAGGGGGCCAGGTAGGGCATTAACAGGGAAAGGGTGACACAAAGATATACTTTTCTTTCTTACTCTCATATAAAATATTTAGCTTTTATTAAATAGTTATCTGAATCTTACAACCAAAGTTTGTATAACAATACACAAGATTGGCTATAGACCATTGTTAATCATTCAGAACACTGTGTAAAAATAACAAAAAACAAAAAGTGAATGCAAAAGTGCATAAATATTTATTTTACGTGTTTGATATGTGTGGCGGGGTGTGGTCTGCCGTGCCGCTGCAGGGGAGGTGGACCTACCTGAGCGGCATCTGAAATCACGCCTCTCGGGAGTAAAGTCTGTGTTTTCTCGACTGGTTTTTTTTTTTTTTTTTGGTGTGTGTCGGGCTGTGAGTTGAAAAGCTATAGCCGGCTGTGTGGGTACACCAACCATGTGTGAAAAGTGGTCCATAACGCAATGCTTCAAAGTGTGTTCATGCAAATATTGTCGGGTCTGCCGTGGTACAATGGGACTTCTGCTCATGAACCTCTGTGCACAGCGTCTGCAAATCGGGGTTGTACGAAGTCACCTCATCTTTACACAAAACTGTAAGCTGTCATCTGTGAGGCCCAAGCGGTGTTTGTTTTTACCATAGTTCATGGTGGAGAATGGCTGCTCTGCTGAGTTTTGCTCTCTGTAGCCGTATGAATGGCAAACTACACTGATTAGCAGCGGCATAGGCACACTTAAAATTTCTTATGAAATTTTTGCTTTCTAGTTATTATTATTATTATTATTATTATTTATTAGCATTATCTCTTCTTCATTGTTCTATTCATCCTTTCAGACTGCTGACATCTTCCAACCAGCTCCATGGCTTTGTGGATCAGCTGACTGTAGTTTCTTTTGAAGATGGATATGAACAGAGACAGCAGGGCCATGTCTGCATGTACTTCATGATTTCCTTCAGCGCGAAGAGATTTGAATGCTGAGCCCTCATTAGCTGCCTGTTAGTGGGATTCTCCATACCTGTGTTCAAACATGGCTCCTGTTCCTCCAGGGGTCCGCCTGCTGGTGTCCTTTGACAGGGACCAATGGTGAGTTTAAATTGGACCGGCTGTCTAAAGGTGCTATTGACATTAAATTCTGACCAGATGTTGGTAACAACCCACCCAGTCCACAGATGTAAAGAAATCAAACCATAGATGGCCATAAATTATATGTAATAATGAGAAGTGGAACAGGGAAATGGTACAGAAACACATAAAAAAAGAAAGGTGCAAAAAGACCTGGAAAGATTTTACCAGCTGAAATCTATCAGTAATTACAAAACTAACCTCTCACTTAGTGCAAATTAATATCAGCTGGTTCAGTCCCAACTGGTGAGCTCTCATTACCAAGGTGTCACACAAGAAACATCTCATACTGGACAAAACCAATGGAGAGCTCCAGAAAGATCTAGAACCAGCAGGTATGATTGTTTCAAAGAAAACAATAAGTAATGTCACATTTGCCATCGCCTGTATGCAAGCTCACATACGTGACTGCACTGCTGAGGAAAAAGCATGTTGTGAACTACTGAGAGAACATAGTGTGGTCAGATGAGACTAAAATTAAACTAATAGCAACGCATGAGACAGTTTCCTCACACAGGAAGTGTGTTGAAGCTGTCATCACCAACAAAGGCTTTTGTATGAAGTATTAAATACATTTCACTAAGCGTGATTATTACATTATTACACATAATTTATGGACTTCTATGGTTGGATTTCTTTGCATGTGTGGATTGGATGGGTTGTTAGGGTTGGGTTACTATACCTGCAGTGAACCTTTGTGCATTTTACAGTTTGAGATGTGGACTTTCTTTGTAAAATAACATCTAAAAATACAACAACTGCAACAATGGTTAAACTTGGGCTGGGCGGTCGACTCCATAGGCTAATGCTAGATGACTGATACTGTTACTGCCACCAATGACAGTCACCAGTCAGCAGACTGGGTGACCGAATAGATTCATGTATAACCATTAGAGTAGCACTTTCACTCTCCTCCATCGCGCATGTCACTGGAGAGTGGCATTAGTCGAACATCCCTTTGGCGGATATTAGCTACACACAAATGGCACCCTTACAAACTCCAGCTATGCAGCATCTCAATGAGGATGACCCAGATCGGCGCACAGAATTTGCAGAATGGGCAAAACAAAAATTGGAACAGGACCCTCAGTTCACACAGAAGATTTTGTTCAGTGATGAGGCAAACTTTTATGTGAATGGTGAAGTTAACAAACAAAACCACCGCTATTGGTCTGTCACTAACCCACATTGGATGGATCCCTCCAAGACTGTTGGAACAACAAAAGTGATGGTTTGGTGTGGTATATGGGGAACAACGATAGTGGGTCCATTCTTCATCAATGGAAACCTCAAGGCCACTGGATATTTGAAATTGCTACATGATGATGTGTTTCCCTCTTTATGCACTGAAGCTGGCACATTCCCTGAGTTTTTCCAGCAACATGGTGTCTGTGAAGGTTCTCAGTCATCCAGGTCATTGTACTGGATGACTGGATGTCATCCAGGTGCACCATCTTTCTTTGCAAGCAAGATGGTGCACCACCACATTATGGGTGCCAGGTCCGAGCATTCCTAGATGAACAGTTTCCTGGAAAGTGGATTGGTCGTCGTGGGCCAGTTGAATGGCCCCCAAGGTCTCCCGATCCCTTAGACTTTTATCTTTGGGATCATCTGAAGGCAATTGTCTATGGTGTGAAGATACGAGATGTGCAGCACCTGAAACTACGGATACTGGATGCCTGTGCTGGCATTTCTCCTGCGGTGTTGCTATCAGTGTGTGAAGAGTGGGAGACGAGGGTTGCATTGACAATCCAACACAATGGGCAGCACATTGAACACATTTTATAAGTGGTCAGAAACTTGTAAATAACTCATGAAAGAATAAAGTTACGTTGAAACCAAGCACACCATTGTTTTTCTTGTGACATTACCAATAAGTTTGATGTGTCACATGGCCCTCTTCCTATTGGAAAAAACAAAGGTTGTATCCAAGATGGCCGACTTCTAAATGGCCACCATGGTCACCACCCATCTTGAGGAGTTTGCCCCCTGACATATACTAATGTGCCACAAACAGGACTTTATTATCACCAACCATTCCCATGTTATTGCGGTGTATCCATATAAATGCTCCACCCTGTATATAATATACTATACCTTATATAATTATAACTATGTGGGTTTTAGACCTTGGCTTAGAATGGCCTATGAACTTATTTTTATTTATGAAGAAGCAGAACGTCCTCCCTCCCTCGCTGTCTGTCATTATGTCGCACACTGGACCGCCTTCTCCACCAAAACACAACATAAATCCGGTCAACGATTCACTTCCTTATAAACCATTGAATCAGGTACTGGAGCTGTAATGTGCTAAATAAATCTTCGGACGTCATTGGTCACGTGGGCGCTGTCTATTTTTTTTTGACACATGAGGTGGAGCTTCAGCTTCAAATTGCTACTTTGAGGTTTAATCATTGTGTGCGTGTGTTTTAGATATTGTGTTAGGGATTTTTAACCCTGGTCCTGCTGTCATCTGTAGAGTTTACTCAACTCAAAATGAAATATCCCATGTGAGTTTAAATTATTTTTTTTCACAAGATTATTATTATTGTTGTTATTATTATCGTGAGCTGGTTTTAGCCCTGAAGCAAGCTAGACAGGGTCAACTGAACACGAGCGCGAGAGAGCGATGATGACGTCAACGACAGCCCGGGCAAGCCCAGCTGTGAGCGCACGCGCGAGTGTGTGACAGTTCGTCGCCAGCTTTCGTACAACAAGGAAGTGGAGGGTATGTCACTGAAGGGAAACCTGGAACGAACGTGAAGCGCTAGTTTCCCCCTCCGAGGTAAGCCCCTGAGCAGCTATGGCGTGTTTGTTTGCAGTTGGATGTCTGCTGCTGCCACAGTTGTAGCGGTTTAGCTAGCAGTCTTTAAAATTAATCGGAAGCTCGGCTATATTCACCTTGCTGTTTCCCACATGATTAAAGTTCTACTCCGAGACGTTGGAGGCTCTCGTTTTTGCCTTTGTTAATGGTTTACGGATAACAGGGCGGTTTTGATATAGCTACAAATAGGAAGGGAAAATATCGCAAAATCTCACAGTCGGTGCATTAGCCTGTTTGTCATCCGTGTCCGAGTAAGCGTCGCCGGGGGCCGACGTGTTGTTTGATACAAAGCACCCCGGAAGCACGTCCTCCTTTCTGGCTATATTAATTTCTTTCAAGGAAGCGGAAACGGTGACCACGCTGTTAGGAGAGTTGCGCCTGTATAGTTGGATGTTAAAATGTCAGAAATTGTTAAACCTGTGAGCTATATCATGTGACATTGATGTCACTTGAGATTTGTGAGTGTTTATGGTGACTGTGATTATGAAAGGCTAGTAACTAATCGAGATCTCGGCAGTGAAATACATTGATTGCTTTGTAAGTGAAGATGCACTCCCATTTAAATATCGGTTTTCCTGGGTTTGCCGATCACTCAAAAAAGTAGTCTGACATGTCATGACATGACTACTTTTTGCTTTCTGTTTCGGGAAATCGTCTCTCTGAAGTGTGACTCTTCACTTCTTTACAGACCTTTGCATCTTCATCAGCTTCATCTCATACATTCTGCATGCAGAGGTGGATGATGACAGTTCTCTGCATTGTTTTTCTTGCCCAGTTGAGGCACTGTATCCACTGTATCCTGAATCATCCCAG
Source organism: Neolamprologus multifasciatus (assembly GCF_963576455.1). Lineage (NCBI taxonomy): Eukaryota > Metazoa > Chordata > Actinopteri > Cichliformes > Cichlidae > Neolamprologus > Neolamprologus multifasciatus. The sequence goes on along the minus strand of NC_140454.1, from coordinate 224,475 downwards.
TATGATGCAAGTGAATATTCTAATAACCACTTCTTGTGTTCTCGTCTTCCATATCTGGTAAGGCCAAGAGTCTTAAGTGCCATCTCCTTTTGGACCTGGCATTCTCGAGGCACCTTTCCTTTAAGAATTTTACCTGTGTGCTGGGAACACCTGGCAGAGCCCCTAGTCTGTAAAATCTTCAACTCCCACCTCTGGCAGAACCTCGACAGCATTCCGGGGGGAGGCTGGGCACATGAAGACCTTGTTGTAGACCATGTTCTGCAACTCCTTTGCTGAGGCGGCTGCAAGGTGGTTGACCATCATGGTGGTAACCAACCCTGAACTAGAGGTTAAACCTCTAGTTCGAGGATTTCTAACATCTCTTTGAAGGGAGCAGTCAAGTTGGAGTCCTATTGGCCTTTCTCAGCCTGTAGGACTTAGGAAGCAGCTGACAGATACTGGCAGGCCAAGTGGGATCTAGCCCAGGATTCCACTTCCACACCTGAAGCAAAAAACTCAGGCGTGGAAGGAGTTTGGGGAGGCCATGGAAAAAGAATTTCGGCCTGCCACAAAGCTATTCTAGCAAACTGTCAAGTGACTATGGAAGGTAAAGCACGGTGTATGATGGGGGCGAGGTGTTGCTGACCTCAGGATACTGGGTGTCTGGCTTTTTACTATGAGACATTTGATCCCTGTATAACCATTGCAGGAGCTTGGTCTGCATTGGCAGCAATAAGTCATACTCATTCTTGCACACGTGTTTTACTCTAAAAGGCCTGTCCTGGTGTCCTGTTACAGAGTCTGTTCATAGTTTTTTAGAGAAGCTTTTATGTGAGTATGTGAAGTGGATGATGATGATAATAATAATATAATAATGATCCATTAATATTGCCCAGCCCTAGTACAGAGTATTATTATATCGTTGAATGTTCAGCCACAGAAAAGGCTTGAAAATCGCCCTGTGACCTATCGCAAAAGTCTTTTTTATGATCAAAGTAATAATGGTATGGGTCTACAATTTGCCAGTTTTCCTATTAAAAAGTGTATCATCACCCTTGAATTTTGTTCTGGAAAATCAGAGGTGGTCAAACTGGGAATTTTTGTGAAATTTGGTAAATTAATATGGAATGACCCACGTGTCCTCCTGAAGTCAAGTTGACCAACTCAGTGGACTGAATGGGCTCACACATCTTAGCCCAGGCAAAGTTGAAACTTCATACTCGTTAGCAGCTCAGATTTAGTTTGTGAGGTAGTATGAAGCTGCGGACCACATCTGAATTAAGCTGTGCAGAAAAAACATGTCATATTGTAATCTAGGCTTTTTCTTGCCCTCTTAATATCTTTATTATTATTATTATTATTATTATTATTTATTAATTAGCATTATCTCTTCTTCATTGTTCTATTCATCCTTTCAGACTGCTGTTATCTTCCAACCAGCTCCATGGCTTTGTGGATCAGCTGACTGTAGTTTCTTTTGAAGATGGATATGAACAGAGACAGCAGGGCCATGTCTGCATGTACTTCATGATTTCCTTCAGCGAGAAGAGATTTGAATGCTGAGCCCTCATTAGCTGCCTGTTAGTGGGATTCTCCATACCTGTGTTCAAACATGGCTCCTGTTCCTCCAGGGGTCCGCCTGCTGGTGTCCTTTGACAGGGACCAATGGTGAGTTTAAATTGGACCGGCTGTCTAAAGGTGCTATTGACATTAAATTCTGACCAGATGTTGGTAACAACCCACCCAGTCCACAGATGTAAAGAAATCAAACCATAGATGGCCATAAATTATATGTAATAATGAGAAGTGGAACCGGGAAATGGTACAGAAACACATAAAAAAAGAAAGGTGCAAAAAGACCTGGAAAGATTTTACCAGCTGAAATCTATCAGTAATTACAAAACTAACCTCTCACTTAGTGCAAATTAATATCAGCTGGTTCAGTCCCAACTGGTGAGCTCTCATTACCAAGGTGTCACACAAGAAACATCTCATACTGGACAAAACCAATGGAGAGCTCCAGAAAGATCTAGAACCAGCAGGTATGATTGTTTCAAAGAAAACAATAAGTAATGTCACATTTGCCGTCGCCTGTATACAAGCTCACATACGTGACTGCACTGCTGAGGAAAAAGCATGTTGTGAACTACTGAGAGAACATAGTGTGGTCAGATGAGACTAACATTTAGTGATAATTTAATGTCAATAGCACCTTTAGAGATATATTTACTAAGAAATTTGGTGACATATTCAATATTTATTTTACTTGCTGCATACGTTGAAGCCGATCTTTCTGATCACCCTGTAAAGTTTACTGTACAAGGTCGAGCAGTGAGTTTCTGCCTCTTTGACGTAGTAGTTGGCCATTGTAAGTGGCATTGTTGGAGCTGCGTCAGCAAAAATTCCCGGCAGGGAATTACCTGTGCTTACACCTAGTTTCACATACCTGATGCTTTGTGTAGACTCGACTTTCAGGTTTCTGAAAATATGTTGGAATGTTTGTTATTTTTGGTTGTGATTGATTTGGGTTTGTAAAGCTTTCATTAGTTACACTGTCTTCACTAAGCCTTTGAAAAGTTATAGTGGGATTTTGTTTTTTTACTTGTGTGTTTATATAACTTAGAATAATTGTGCACTCCTCTGTGAACAAGCGAGTGCGTTGGTCCCGGCCACCTATTATAAATTACCAATTTAGGGTAACACTGGTGATACAGATAGGGGCAATGATGTGACATTCCATGCGTTAAATGTAGGGGTCATTAATCATCAGAGCAGCTGCTCATCTACAAGGTTGAAACTGTTGGTGGAAGTGGTTGTTATTCACTTGAGCTACTTGTAATTCAGACTGCTGTGCACTGGATATATCTAGCTTTTATTATTTGAAGGAAAAAAAGACAAATTGTTGCCCACTGTGTTAGTTCAAGAATGCACCAGGTTTAAACATAGAAGTCGTCTCATTTAAATGTAGCACAAATTTTGGAGGAGTTGTTAGGTCTGTTGGTCCTAAACTTTGGGAGAAGCAACCTGTCACTGAGCAGACTCCTCTGGTTGTTTGCACTGAGAGAATTGCACATACTGCACATTGTTCAGTGTTTTGTTGCTATAATGATAATAATGATTCTGATTTTGAAATGAAGTGCTGTGGATACTTCCAGACGCACTGTAATTCACATCAGGAACCTTAATGTCTAATGTTACCCTTAAACATTTCTCTTCATACAGTTATCATCTTATATGTCTTAGTGAGACATTTGCAGCCTAACACATAGGGCTGCCACAAACGATTATTTTGATAGTCAACTAGTCACCGATTATTTTTGCGATTAGTCGACTAATCAGATCATGCATCCATTGGACATACAGCTTATTGCACCAGCATGCATCTGCTCTTGTATAACTATTATCAGCTTACAGATTTAAGTGTGGTATGTGCTAACTAAAAATAAAGATGATAGTTTATTAAATTTTAATGAAATTTGCAGATTGTTTCGGTGGAGTTTAATAAACTCCTTGCTATCTAAAATATAACAGGGCACCGGAGTAAATTCTTGAGCATCTCACACTTCTGATAATCAGCTGTCTGCTTGACGTTTATTCAGCTGTGCAAAAACTATAACTTTGATCTCAGCCAAACCGATTTACTCAGGAACAAATAAAATACTAAAAAAGCCAAACAATAACATTTTTAAGTTATCTAAGTGACTTATATATGTTTAACCTGAGTAGCGAAAGACGGCGGTGGGTTTGAAAACGATTTGCAGGGAGTCCGGTGTTCTCACGGCTCTAGTTAGCCTAGCCCCCGGCTAGCTATCAAGCTAGTGGGTAACAGACGTCTCCGAAAACGTCGGAGCGCTTTTGAAAATATGTGGTGTCTTGATAAACTGAGCAGATATTTGAGGTTTACACAGCTACATTCTCGCCTGAAAATATGTTAAGCGTTTATTTTGTGACCCAGAAAGAATAATAAGAGTAATATTAAAACTAACTAGCTGCCGCCATTGTTGGAAACTGAGCTGGGCTGCGCTATGAATTCTGGGACACAGCTACTTCTTCTTCTGAGTTTAACAGCAGCTGGCATCCTTGTACATGCAGTGCTGCCATCTTCTGTTTCAGTCCGTTATTACACTCTTAAATCCTGCTACTTATTCCTGCGTCTTTTGTGATCTTACAAAGCTTCAAATGACTGTCGACTATTAAATCAGTCGTTGACGATTTTGATAGTCGACGTAATCGTGACTAGTCGACTAATCGTGGCAGCCCTACTAACACACCTGGTGGTTTGTGAGCACTTTGTATCTGTCAGGTTTCAAGCTGTTTTGTCAGATGATGGATTTGGTCATCCTGCTGTACCCAGGATGCACCGCTGCAACATACTAACCACATGCTAACTATAAGAGTGTATCTTATTTTTTTTCTCGGCCCATTTTGAGTTTCTGCTGCACAGCCTGGTAAAGCCAACCATAGTCTGTACTGCGGGTCAAATGAAATATGAATTTTGGGCACAGCCACACCTTCTCTCACATCTCATTTGACTGCATTTGACTTTCTGTCTTGTGCCAGCCTCTGCTTAGAAATGACCTTACACTCAAGTCAGACATGTGTGAGCAAAGACGAGAGTGAATATGACTGAGGTAACGCAAACAGTAAAGTACACAATCCAGGTACAGGATATCAGGATTCTGTTACAGGATGTAATAGAATTTGTTGGCTCCTCCTGCTTATTGTAACACATGATACATTTAATCAGTTGATGCCAGGTCTCTCTTGGAAAAGAGATTTTTAGTTAATCTGCCAAAATATTTCACGATACTTTTGCCTGTTTATTTACATATGTTGTAGCGTTGGTCAGCTAGGTGTGGGGCATGAAATCAGTTTGCAACATTTCCTTGTAGGGCCACAAAATGTCTGCAGTGAACCTTTGTGCATTTTACAGTTTGAGATGTGGACTTTCTTTGTAAAATAACATCTAAAAATACAACAACTGCAACAATGTTTAAACTTGGGCTGGGCGGTCGACTCCATAGGCTAATGCTAGATGACTGATACTGTTACTGCCACCAATGACAGTCACCAGTCAGCAGACTGGGTGACTGAATAGATTCATGTATAACCATTAGAGTAGCACTTTCACTCTCCTCCACCACAAATGTAAGCACACTGCACACAGTGATGACTGATTTACTGTTTCCATGATTACTTAACACAAGTTGACAAATATCATCCAACAGCTAATATAATAATAATAATAATAAGTTATAACAATTACGTGTTCTTTATTGTATTGTAATTGTGCTCACTTATTAAGTCTATTTTTTTTTTAATTCACTCCAACCAGCCAGCTACTGTATACATGGTGTTTTTCAGCCTGTCCATCTCTAAGTGCACTGTACCCCTGTTCTTCAAACAGTCTATTATTAAACAAAGAAGAGAAATGGCACTGGCCAAGTTACCTGCACCTCTCCACCCTCATCCCCAACAGTCTGAAGAAAGGTTTGATACTCTGCTCCTCCAGACCACATAGGCCAGATACTGAACTCCACAATGCCCCATCAAGGTGTGAGTTTGTTGGTAACAGCTAGAAAACATTTAAGCACAAAATAAAGCACTATGACACTGTTACTCTCACAGCGGGGGGCTGTGCTACATGAACACAGCCCCACCATCCTTTTGTTAAGTATAATTTCCCTGGGGGAATTCAAAATTGTGAGTTTGGTGTCAGTTACATCTTTTTTGTAACCCACTGTATCTGGGGTAGTGCAGATGACTCATAATTATGGCCATCTCAAACCTGTGGTCTCCATGTTATGAGCTCCCTCATTTCTCAGAGCTGCCTTCCTGTGTTCTCTCCCTTCAGGTACAGAGCTCTCACCTTCATCCTAACCTTCTTGCTCTACACCAGTTTCCACCTGTCCAGGAAACCAATTAGTATTGTCAAGGTAAGATATGGTATTCCAGAAACAGTACATGACATTAATGATTGTACTAATAGGTGCTGCACTGTTGTGCGATGTTTGTACACTGCTCCAAACAATTAAAAGAACACTTTGAAGAAATAGCAAATCTCAGATGTTTGTAGCAATTATTTATATGTCAAGACCTACGTATACATATACACACGGCCAAAATAAACTCATCATTCCAGTCTGTGCTCCATCACAGCTTGTTTACAGCCATCGCTGGTTATGACCAGCTGGTGTACATTGTCCTAATAAACACCCGCAGCCTTGGGCTCTGTCCAAATCTCCCCCAAAGAATAGAACAGGAGAAAGCTAAAAGAGGTAGCAAAGGAGCTTGATTTGTAATCCCAGTAAGAAAGAACACTGAACTGGAATGGATGCAGTCTGGACCCGGGACAAATTTGTGAAAGAACTCAATGCAGAAAATCAACGGAGGTGGGACAAAGACGGAGTAGACGCTGAGTGGTGTGCTCTACAGCAGCGGTCCCCAACCTTCTTGGCACCACCGACCGGTTTAATGTCAGACAGTATATTCACGGACCGGCCTTTAAGGTGTTGCAGATAAATACAACAAAATAAAATGATACGACTGAGACAAAAACGGTGGTATTCTGTAAATATAATAATAAACGTGAATTCACTGTGTAATAACTTTATTAGCAGCGTTCTCCTGAAATGCACCAACAACATTGAGAGTAACATCCTCCTCTCTGCCCCTTAATGCTCTCTGGTCGCTATGGTAACGCATAAATATTTCTTTCTCTACTGTGACCATCATGGAGTCAGGGAGAAAAGGCTTCATGAGAAGAAAGATCTTTCAGATCTTTTAGTGAAGGGCAGGAAAGACCATGCCAGTGGAATAGGGAAGACTATATTCAATTAAACAATCAAACTGCCAGAGAAGTGAGCAGGATGGTTTCCACATCAGGAAAGTGACGCTAAACACACCTCAAAAGAGCAGTTTGTGGCTCTGTGTGTCCAAGAACCTCAGAAAACTGGAGACCTTTAACTGGCAGACTGAGTCTAGAAGAACTGAAAAACTCTCAGCTGCTACTTTTTTTTATTTTGAATCTTGAAACTGTTAGATGCTTGATTTGAGATATTCATTAACATTTTTGTTTTTGAAATTCTCACCTCTTAAACAGTTACCCAATCACAGTAAAGACCCCTGTTTCTTCTTCCTGTGTTTTCTGTGTGGCTTAATGGTTTTGTGCTTACAGAGTGAGCTTCATAAGAACTGCTCAGCTGTCAGTGACGCAGCCATCATTGCATCCAGCAGCAGCCAGCAGCCCTCCCTGCTATCTCTCCACACAGATGTCGACTGCGGCTGGAAACCTTTTGGTCTGTCTTATCTTGAGATGTTTTCATCTTTTTCAAATGTTTATAATGTTACAAGTTTACACTAAAGGCCACAGCATCATCAGCAGCAGGTTTCTTAATACTCATGCATGCAAAACATAGATGAATGTGTCGAGCAATTAGTAAAAACCTCGCAGATAAACAAAACCTGATGTGCTGTCCTGAATTAAACACCTGTTCCCCATATTTACAGATAAAAGCAATTACAAACAGCTGCTGGGAGCCATGGACTACTCCTTTCTGTGTGCTTACGCAATTGGAATGTACTTGAGGTAAGATGGCAAGGTGTGGAGGAGGAAATGATTTTACACAGTAAATGTGAACTGGTGATGAAGAGGGAAGGCCGCAGCTGGCCAGTGGATTTGAATAAGGCACCTTCTTGCTATGAGGCAGCAATACTAACCATCTGCCACCCACCGTTATTAGTCGGATTATTAAAAATTCTCTGGTCTGTTTGTGTCAATAATTTCTACATATTCCTCCATCATTATATGTGCTGTGGTTTCACTGAAGTCCAGCATGTTTTCCATTTTTCCATCGATCTAACAATTCCCAGTCTGTCCTTCCGCAGCCCCTTGACATATACCGCTGGAGTGAGTGTGTTATGACCACTAATTTAGCAAGTTGCCAGAATAAAATGATAATTGTTGATTCGGTGTATTTATCCTCTTTATCCAACCCCAAAAACCACAACAGAACTTTTTTTTTCTCAGTAACTCTCAAATATTTAAACTACTTTATGTGCTGAAATGTGTGATGGTTAATATGATGTCATCACTGTGCATCCATCTAGCGGCATTATCGGGGAGCGCCTGCCCATTCGTCTGTACCTCACAGTGGGCATGCTGGCCAGTGGTGTGTTCACTTGCCTATTTGGGCTTGGCTACATCTACAACATCCACAACCTGAGCTTCTATATATTTGTCCAGGTGAGGTGCAGGATGATCATTTTATAGGATGATATGTTCATTTACACCGCTCAAAAAATTTAAGTAACACGTTAACACACATCAGAGCTCAATAGTAAAGAAAAAGAACATCAGATATGTCTGTACTGATATAGACTGGGTATGAATAGGAATTAAAAGACTTCGTTTGATGAAAATGACAATTATAAACCTACAGAGGGATAAATTTAAAGAAACAATGAAAGTGAAAAAAGTGTAAAAATAACATGGCAGGCTAGTCCACATCAAGGCCTGCTCCTAATGAAGCAGTGGGTGATATCCTGGGGATCTCATCCCAGATATGGACCTCACTGTCCGCAGCACTGAGCTGCTGGACGGTGAGGTACAACCTCACATGACACTGACTTGGCTCAGAGACATTACTACGACTCCTACTTTTACAAGGACTCTCCAGCACACATAGGAGTGTAAGTGGATATGCACACGAAAATGCACAATGACAAGTTTATGTAGCAATAAACTTGCCATTGTGTATGTTTATACAGAGGAAGTGCACATGTGACCCTGTAAGGAATGCATAACAACAAACTGTTCTGTACAGTGATTCACCTTCTTGTCATTTTGCAGGTGGCCAATGGCTTGGTTCAGACCACTGGTTGGCCTAGTGTAGTGACCTGTATCGGCAACTGGTTTGGAAAGGGAAGGTAATGTCTAAGAATTCCTGGCTGTATAATGCACACTGGCTGTTAGCAGAACAAAAGAAATAAAAAGTTGGACTTTATGACCGAACAAGATCCATCCATCTATTTTCTTCCACTTAGCCAGGGGAACTCACATTAGCATGTCAGTGAAGAGATATAATCTCTCCAGCATGTCCTGGGTATACCCTGAGGCCTCTTCCCAGTATGACATGCCTGGAACCCCTAACTCAGCAGGCATCCCAGTCAGATGCCCAAACCACGTCAACTTTTCATGTGGAGGAGAGCAGCTCTACTCTGAGCCCCTCGAACTGCTGCGCTCTTCACCCTGTCTCTAAGGGAGAAGCCAGCCACCCTTCAGCGAAAGCTCATTTCAGCTCGTCTGCACAGCTGAAAAGAGCAGAAATATCTGTTCATAGGAGTTAAATAGCAATTGATCTTTGAATACATGTCCTTACTTTAGTCATGTCTTAACTGCTTCAACTGTGGGGGCATACGGAGGATAAAACTTTCCAAATATCCTGGGATTTCCTTACCTGGAAAGTTGAGCATGCATCAAAAAAACCCAAACAACCCAAATACTTGTGGAGCAGACTGTATCTCTGTCAGCGTCAGCACTGTGTGAACCGAAGGTCTCTGTTTCTGGGTCAGGCGTGGACTCATCATGGGACTGTGGAACTCTCACACTTCAGTGGGAAACATCTTGGGCTCTCTGATTGCCGGCTACTGGGTCTCCTCCAACTGGGGCATGTCCTTCATCGTACCAGGGCTCATCATCATCATCATGGGCGTGGTTTGCTTTCTCTTTCTCATTGAGCGTAAGTACAGCTTCATCATGTTTTTCTGATGAGTGTTATAAGGAGTTTCTTGTTTTTCTAAGCGCACACATTCATTGCTCAAAGAATGCTTGCTATCAAATGAAATGAATGCATTTAGATTCAGTTAGCTGAGGCAGTCTGCTTCCTGCGATTGTCTTTTCAGTGCGTTGGCTCTTTGAAGAATGGACTTTATAGCTGTAAATGGATTATGTTGTATTAACCTGATGGTACTGTTTTCATTCTTCAGATCCTAATGACCTAAAAACCATCTATACACGAAATTCATCTCTAGGCAAGACTGTAAGTACACAATTTTTGTTTGTTTTAATTTCTTATATTGAAGACTAGTTTGGTCCATTAAGCATGAATAATATTTCAGTGTAATATTAACTCTGTCATTTATAATTAAATGTGGAAATGAAGGAAAAAGTATTTTATTTTTATTTGCATTTGAATTATCAATCAGCAGCCCTGTTTAGCTGTGAATGTCTCTTTGATTAGCTCCCAAGCAAGAGTTGGAATGGAGTGAACGGACACACAGAGGTGTATCTACAGTACAAGGACAACAAAAATCAGGTGTGTCTCACAGTTTAACTTAAAACTGAGATTATTTACTGTACTTACTGTAAGGCCACGCCTTATTCCATCACACATCACATGGTCATGATGGATAACCAATCCTACGCACGCACCACTGAACTAATCACCAAGTATGTTGTGTGTGTGGACTGCATGTACTGTATTTCCAAACATCTATCATCGATCAGACTAGAAGATTACAAGATTATAAGCTTGTAATCTTTTTGCTTTACTCAAGAACAAAATCAGCCTTCTGTCTATGTTCAAATAAAACTTTAAAAGTTTCTAAGTGGCACATTTCAGACTGTTGAACAATAAACTGTACAGGCCACATTTTGGAAGCAAGAAATGAATTTGTGCATCTAATAAGACCGATTGTCATGCAGCACCACAGAAACATGTTCTATTATGTCATTGTAATCCATTCAGGTCTGCTATTATTACAAGGATAGTATTCAAAACAGGAAGGTCAGTTCTTCAGAGATCTCCGCTGGTGGTCAGAGCTTTGGATGATGGGTGAAATCACTGCTAGGCTGAATCCAAATGTCTGGACATGAGGAATGACTGGAGCGCTGAAGAATGCTTAGGGTGAACTCGTGTTTTAACCACTCTACTAAGGAGGCAGAAAGGGTCAGCATTAAAGGTGATGGGGGGTTGCAGTCAAGCACACTCTGACTGCAACAAGGAGCTCTGACTGATGACCATGATTTTTTTTTTTAGTATTAATGTAAGGAGATGTTTGAATTTAAATATAGTACTTATCCACATCTGTACAGTGTCATCAAAGCGAGTCCTACCCTGCAGAGCACAGTGTGTCTGCACAGACTTAGTTTTAGAAAGCAAGTCTGCAAATAAGAGAAAAATCAGGACATTTGGATTCAGCCGCAGGGTTTCTATTTTTCTCCTTTTTTTCTCCTTGTTTGGAAGGTAGTTGGGCGAGGTTTTCCAGCTCCTGTTCTTTCAAAACTTATCAGTGGGAGTTTTATCCTCAGGTCCTTTACATGAATCCACTGCTGGCAAACCCTGCTCATCTACACCAAACTGCTGACATAATCGTACAGTTATACTTCACATACACACGTGTGTTGGTCTGTACCATCTGAAGGGGAGAAATATTCCTTGGTTATTTAATTAGAAAGGAGAATCTTTCAATAATTGGTCTTAAATTGCAGGTTGACTAAGTTCACTCTTTTCCATTTATTTATTTGTTTTTGTAATTTTATTTATGAAACAAAAGTCCAGTCTAAGTACTGTCAGTGCTGACCCCTCGGGGTCCCCTTTGTTCTTCAGCTGTCCGGTGGTCTGGGTATGGGTACAGATCTTTGCTCTGCTCTCTCCCTCAGAGCTACGACACAGAGCTCCTGTTGCCTAGAGAGAGCGAGCGCATCCCCATGCAGCCGGTTGTGGTGGTGAAGAGTGAGTCAGAGCCGTCTGCCATCAGCTTCATGGGAGCGCTACGGATACCCGTAAGTCACACATGCAAACCTGTGTCCATCACCTGCGTCACTCTGATGCTTTCACTGCAACAAAGTCTGACCAAGTCTCCTATCAGGCAAAAGTCTTTTGATGTTGTTTTAAGAGTGATGCTCTAAGAGCAGGATGTGTAAGATTGTTGTGTAAGTGCTTTAAGATAGAAAATCAATTCAGAAGAATCATCTTGTTTAGTTGCTCTGGTTTTTAGATCTTTTCTCTCAAAGTGAGAAAGAAACAACACTGAAAGGCTTATATTTGGACAGCTTTTGGAGTGATTAGCTTGCAGTTATCTGAGTTGCAAGCTGAGGCAGATCTAACGTAACTTATGAAGTAAGTCTGATTACTGTGTGCGTTTGTTTGTCTGCAGGGAGTGGTGGAGTTCTCTCTGTGTCTGCTGTTTGCTAAGCTGGTCAGCTATACTTTCCTCTTCTGGCTGCCGCTCTACATCACCAAAGCAGGTGAGGAGTACAAAGAAACCCCTCAGGCACGACTTCATGCATAGATTTTGACTGTGGATTAAAAAAAAAGATTACGTTGACAGACGTCCAATATGTCTAAATTTATACGTTGGCTATCTGAAGCAGGACACTGAATTATGGATAAATTGGCAAAAAAAAATCTGCAAAAATATTGGCCAACTGAGAGACTGGAGTAGTGTTTACAGCAGTATTTATCCTGTCAAAAAACATGACATCAGTCAATAGAAACATTTGAACTTCTTTTATTGTCATTGTGCAGTGAAATTAGCTAACAAGACCACATAGGTGCAAGAAAGTGACAAGTTTAAAAACAACAATATAAAAAAAACACTATTTACACAATGTATAAGTTACAAGAACATTGTGAGGGCGTAGATAAGGCATCATTTAATAAGTAAGGGTGAAGGAGCTCTAGTCATTAAGGATGGTGAAACCATAAGTTCAAAGTTTGGCTACTGTGCTGCAATTTAATACATACTAGATGTGTTGTTAAAAACAATAGGTAATACTGATAATGTCCTGTAGGTGTGAGAGCAGACAGTCAGCCAGGTCCTTACATAAACTGAACAGTTTTTATGAGCCTGGTTTGGTCAACAAAGGCCAGTTCACACTGGAAAAAGAGAAATCTATAGGACTGTGTGAAGATGGATTCATTTTGGTTTCTTTGGGTGCTGCATGAAACTTGTTTTTGTTACTCAACGACCAATGAGCTTATGAATGGGCAAGGCATTAAAACCGTCCACAGCTGTTAAGACTTGTCCCAGAGTGTTGGTCAGTGAAACAAGATTAAGTTGTTCTGAATATGAATGCAAGCCCCCTCGACTTCTCATTGTTTGTGCAGTACAGCCAGCAGTGACAACAAAATGTTCTTTCAGTCCTTAAACATGTAAACTGTGGTAGACCTTGAGCTTCATGAGTTACTGTGACCTTCTGGTTTCATTTGTAATTAATCCACAGAAACATTGTCAGCATGTAATACAACACAGTTAAAGACTTTTCTATTGTCTGTTTGTAATGTAGTAACTGGGTTATGTAGATATAAAACCAGTATGTTAAACTGAAAGAGGCTGATACAGAGTGTGGCAGAGTTGGACAGGCTTCTCACAGATCACGCAGATGTTTTGTCCTCAGGATATTCTACAGTGAGCAGTCCACTCATGTGTCAGACTGTCAGCAGACTGCTGAAGAAGGAGAACTGACACAATAGACTCTGTGTTTGTGTGTTTCAGCTCACCTGGATGCCAAAAAGGCTGGAGATCTGTCCACACTGTTTGATGTGGGAGGAATTGTGGGTATGTGCTGTTTGTGTGTGTCTGTGTTTAATGCTCGTCTGTCCCAGTGGACCTTCAGCCTCACTGTTTAGCAATGCTTGGGGACAAAATTGATGTCCCAAAGTTAGAGACTGTGTTTGTTTTTAACCTTCTGTAGAACTTCAAAATCCCATCCTTTCGGGCCCCAAAAAGTGCTCTAACAATGTTATATATCAATATTTTTTTCCACTTTAAATTAGTCAGTCTTTTAAAACTACTTCTGCTTAAAATATCCATATCAAATTTTAATTATATTTTCATTGTTTTAACCCTTTAAATACCAGTTTGGGTACATGAGCGCCCTGTTTTTTTAACAGAAAAAAAAATAAAAAAATAAATATTTTCCATAAAATACATTTGAAGTAATATTTGATTGTTATTATAATTAGGCCTTTGGTCCAAAGATTGGCACCAACATTCATTTTGATCCATTATTATTTTTTGTGCAGGAGCACATTTTAAAAAATCCATCCTTTCGTGGTCCTCGGGACCAAAAATGGTCCCGCCCCAAAAAGTGGTCTAAAAATGTTGTATATTAATATTTTTTTTCACTTTAAATGAGTCAGTCTTTTAAAACTACTTCTGCTTAAAGTATCCATATCAAGTTTTAATTATATTTTCATTGTTTTAACTCTTTAAATACCAGTTTGGATACATGAGCGCCCTGTTTTTTTTTTTTTGTTTTTTTTGTTTTTTTTTTAACAGAATAAAACTAAAAACATAAATATTTTTCATAAAATACATTTGAAGTAATATTTGATTGTTATTATAATTAGGCCTTTGGATGGTCCAAACATTGGCACCAACATTCATTTTGATCCATTATTATTTTTTGTGCAGGAGCACACTAAATGTCATATAGTGCCATATCAGGTTTATCATTTTTTGCATACACCAAATGCTTATTACCTTGTTTTGTTCTAAAATAAAATATAAATTGTCTAAATAACAATACAAGATCACTTTGAATCAGAAAAACATTTATTTTAGAAGGATGAACATTTATGTTACTGGGAATCAGAGAAAGTTGTGTGTCCGGGGGGCGTTGTGAACAGCTCCAGCGGCCCACCAGCAGCACCTTTGCCCAACATGAGCAGCACCATTGCCCGCTGCCAGGAGATGGGGTTTGGGTCTTGGTGTCAGTGTCCCCAGCGCGACACGTCGACACCACGTGAAAACAAATATATATTTTTTGTCGTAGCCCTCAAACTGAATGTAACGATACTAATTTTTCACTCTTTTTGCTTCTCGCGAAACAAAGACACTTCTTCGCACAGCCTAAACCTGTACCGTCTAATTTGGCACGACATAGCACATGTGAATAGTAAGATTCAAGATTCTTTTTTTGTCACATGCATAGTTCAACACGTAGTGTACAACACGCAGTGAAATGTGTCAAAAAAGTTCCTTACGCTTCCCCCCGGATGGCGCTTCTCTGTTATGCGGCCACGTCGAGTAGCGTGGCGTAAAAGACGTCCTCGCTGTACCTGGGTCCATCAGGTCCTCCAGAGGCGTGAGCAGTTTGGTGAGTTTCACCATTTGCTCCAGGAGCTGCGCCTGGATGACGGCCGATTCCAGCGATATCACAGTCTTTCACTCGGCCAGTTTGAGGACCTGCTTTCCCACGTCGGTCCCAGAATCGCCCGCCTAGACACCAATTACAGGTGCTCAATCCCACCTGCAGAGCGCCTGTCCATCTGCCTGAGGTTAGTAAAAGTATTTAATACGGTAGTCCTTTATTTATACCTGTGCTAATATATGCTAAACCATCCATTTATACGCTAACAGTGAATGCTCTCGGTGTTTACTGATAGCAAACTGTAGCATTAGGACCACTGTGATACTCACTCCTTTTTATTTAGACCTGGTTTAATTCTGGGATAGTTGAATATTTGTATATAATCCCCACAGACTGTTTTAGATTATATCTAATATATATCATGTAATTATCCTTATAATTACTAAATGTTTTATGTAAGATATATGTTTTCTAATTTGTAATTTTGTAATTTCAATAATGTATTTTGTAACTGCAGTACACATAATACTCATTTTAAACAATTTTGTCCAGGTTCCTTGCCAGCAAACAACTCCTCCAGAGAGGCTGTCCTGGTGAGGGAGAAATTCATGGCTCACTTCTTGGCGGAGGGAGCTGTGTCTTGGCAACCAAAGGAGTAGCCTGTTTGAAGTCCGAGTGACTTCCCCACAACGGCTCTTTTAACGGCTCCACCCACAAACCTCTAAAGAGTGTTCCTGTCTTTTTAATTTTTTCTTAATAAATGGAGCTCTACTCCAAAATAAACTAACCTCTTTTTACTCTCTTAAGTAACTTGCCTTCACTATGTTCCTATATACAGTGTGGTGCAAAAGTTTGGGCAACCTTATTAATAGTCATTATTTTCCTGTATGAATCGCTGTTACAATGAAAAATGTCACTTACATACAGTGGGGCAAAAAAGTATTTAGTCAGCCACCGATTGTGCAAGTTCCCCCACTTAAAATGATGACAGAGGTCAGTAATTTGCACCAGAGGTACACTTCAACTGTGAGAGACAGAATCTGAAAAAAAAATCCATGAATTCACATGGTAGGATTTGTAAAGAATTTATTCGTAAATCAGGGTGGAAAATAAGTATTTGGTCACCTCAAACAAGGAAAATCCCTGGCTCTCACAGACCTGTAACGTCTTCTGTAAGAAGCTTTTCTGTCCCCCACTCGTTACCTGTATGAATGGCACCTGTTTGACCTCATCATCTGTATAAAAGACACCTGTCCACAGCCTCAACCAGTCAGACTCCAAACTCTGCCATGGCCAAGACCAAAGAGCTTTCGAAGGACACCAGGAAAAGAATTGTAGACCTGCACCAGACTGGGAAGAGTGAATCTACAATAGGCAAGCAGCTTGGTGTGAAAAAATCAACTGTGGGAGCAATCATCAGAAAATGGAAGACATACAAGACCACTGATAATCTCCCTCGATCTGGGGCTCCACGCAAGATCTCATCCCGTGGGGTCAAAATGATCATGAGAACGGTGAGCAAAGATCCCAGAACCACACGGGGGGACCTGGTGAATGACCAGCAGAGAGCTGGGACCAAAGTAACAAAGGTCACCATCAGTAACACACTACAACGGCAGGGAATCAAATCCCGCAGTGCCAGACGTGTTCCGCTGCTGAAGCCAGTGCATGTCCAGGCCCGTCTGAAGTTTGCCAGAGAGCACATGGATGATACAGCAGAGGATTGGGAGAATGTCATGTGGTCAGATGAAACCAAAGTAGAGCTTTTTGGTATAAACTCAACTCGTCGTGTTTGGAGGAAGAAGAATACTGAGTTGCATCCCAAGAACACCATACCTACTGTGAAGCATGGGGGTGGAAACATCATGCTATGGGGCTGTTTTTCTGCCAAGGGGACAGGACGACTGATCCGTGTTAAGGACAGAATGAATGGGGCCAAGTATCGTGAGATTTTGAGCCAAAACCTCCTTCCATCAGTGAGAACTTTGAAGATGAAACGAGGCTGGGTCTTCCAACATGACAATGATCCAAAACACACCGCCCGGGCAACAAAGGAGTGGCTCCGTAAGAAGCATTTGAAAGTCCTGGAGTGGCCTAGCCAGTCTCCAGACCTCAACCCCATAGAAATTCTGTGGCAGGAGTTGAAAGTCCGTGTTGCTCGGCGACAGCCCCAAAACATCACTGCTCTTGAGAAGATCTGCATGGAGGAATGGGCCAAAATACCAGCTACTGTGTGTGCAAACCTGGTAAAGACCTATAGTAAACGTTTGACCTCTGTTATTGCCAACAAAGGTTATGTTACAAAGTATTGAGTTGTATTTTTGTTATTGACCAAATACTTATTTTCCACCCTGATTTACGAATAAATTCTTTACAAATCCTACCATGTGAATTCATGGATTTTTTTTTTCACATTCTGTCTCTCACAGTTGAAGTGTACCTCTGGTGCAAATTACTGACCTCTGTCATCATTTTAAGTGGGGGAACTTGCACAATCGGTGGCTGACTAAATACTTTTTTGCCCCACTGTATATCATATAGGAGACACACTAAATATTTATTTCATTTCTCTTTTTTGTGTTGCCAATTTATGCACCTGCTTGATTTAGTTTAAACAGTTATTGCACACTTTCTGTAAATCCAGTGAACTGCATTTCACTTCTCAAATATCACTGTGTGTGTCTCCTATATGATATATTTAACTGACAATTTCTATTGTGACAACCAATGATTTGTACAGGAAAATAATTACTTTTCACAATGTTGCCCAAACCTTTGCATCCCACTGTATGTTGTATGTTTTGTCATTAGTATAATATGAAATAAATTCTACTTGTGTCAAGTCGGGTGCCAATATTTGCTGTGTAGTAGAACAGAGACATTTGTCATTATAAATGTTTATTTGAAAAAATATATAAATTCAGTAACAAAAACATTAAACATAAATATATGAAATTTAACTATTTACAGAGAGACAGGAATAAAAAGGACCCAGCTTGGAGTGGAAGAGCCTCAGGGAGAAGGAGGAGAAAAATAACAGCATTGTTTCTGCCCTGGAGAGCTGCTGCCTCATCAGAAAACTACTGATCATTAGGGTCCAATGTTTCCAAATTTAACAAAGCTGTGCTGTTTTCAAAAGTTAATTTATAAATTTGAAATTTCACGAATTCTCGTGTCTGAGGCGGCATGCTCTCCAGAACAGGAACAAGGCCGAGGAGGAAATGTTCTGTTGGAGACGGGCATGGCCTCTTTAGGGACTCCAGGATGGCCAGCTCCACCGCCGATGGACCGTCCTGGGACCCGTCCCTCGCCCGCCTTCGAGCTGTCCTCTGTGGGCCTGTAAAACACAGCACAAAACAACACAAAGTAATGAGAAGGCTGCTACTAGATTTTCATTTTCAAAATTGAAAAAAACATGACATAAACAGATTGGTTGTAGATATTTAGTAAAGGTGATCACAAGGGAATCCAAGCAAGTAAAAAGCTATCAGTGCTTGATGTTCATACCTGTGGGTGCAGCAGCAGGAGCTGAGGGACCAGAGACTGGGGAGCCAGGAGAAGAGACAGGGGAGGACTCTGCTGCATGATTACTTGACTCTATCAAGACAATATTAAATGTTAACAGGTTGAAGACAATAGTCATAGAGAATATTATATTATTATATACTTATTATATACAGTGGTCTCTCATTTATTGCAGCACATGAACAGTAGTCACAGTTCTCACAAGTTGATTCTCAAAGTGCAAACTTTTGTCGATTTTAAAACGTAAAAGTATTATGCCGCGCTTTTTCTCCGTCTGCGGCGCCACTTTTGTGCGCCTTTTTAGCTCCCGGTGCAGGTGTCTATTTCCGAATGAGGGTCATAGTTATGAGTGTTTTTGTGCTGTTTTTTACTATTGGACGTGATGGTTATCAAAACCAAACATGATAAGTTTGGCAAGCGCAGGAGACACGACACGGAGGAGATTTGTCATTTGGGCTGCAGAATGCAATGCGCATCGTTGAAAGCTGTACGGTGCAATAAAAAAATCTGCGAAAAGGCGAGGCAGTGACGGATGAACAGCGGGACTACTGTTTACTGTTTATTAATAAACAAAATATATTCCTGTATGACAACACGCATAAATTAACTGCCTACATTAATTCATTGTAAACATACCTTCTGACTGACACTCCCCTGCTGCCTCTTCGGGCTGTCCCTGGTCCTGGGGGAGAAGTTCTCCACGGTCCGTACCATATTGCCGCTTGTCTCCCGCGGGGTGAGGAAGGGGTCCAAAAGCCCCATGACCGCGAAGAACTTCCATCTTCTCCCCGATCCTGCTGCAGACCCACTCCTCTTCTCCTTCTCTGTCTTCTTCTCCTTATTATAAGTGTCCCTGAGGCTCTTCCACTTTCTCCTGCAGATGTCCTCTGAATAAACGCATTATCTTGTTAGCGGAAAGGTATTTGTACATCAGTGGGAAAATAGCGGGACAGTAGGCGGGCTTGCTAGCTTTTGCGCGGGTTCATCGGGTCAGTCTGAAAATTAAAAAGGAGGAGGAATGAACTTACCAGGTTGCCCGATCTCCTCACTTATGTGTCTCCAAGCTAGGTCCTTTTTATTCCCGTCTCGGTAGAAGTAGTAGCTAGTATCATATATCTCTGGATGATTAGCCACGGCACTGCTGAGCTTTTCCTCCATACTGAATGAAGAATCAAGAGCTTTTGCTGGATCTGCCCCTTTGACCTAGGTCAGAGCCACGTCACCAGGCTCCTGATTGGTTGTCGCGGCGCGATTTGACGCTGGAGTTCAGATTTTTCCAACTGAGCGGTAGACGTGAAACGCGCGTATGCACAAAATGCAACACAAAAACTCACGCGCGTGGTTTTCTTTCGCGAGTCAAACACGCCAGATGCCCTACACTGACGCGCATTTCATGCGTTTTGGCGTTTTCGCGACGCAAATCTGCTTCCGAATTTTCGTGGGACCTGCAATCGCGTGTCATCGCGCTTTTCCATTGATTTTACATGTAAACCTGACGCTCTATTCGCGTCCATCGCGTTCGGTGTGAACACACCGTTACCTTTAGAAGTAATCTGCTGCGTAGACAATAAAACTAGAGGATTTTTATTTGTTTACATGCAAAGTAAACAAAGAAAAAAGATCGGAAGGACGTCACGGCCATCGTAACATTTAAAAATTAATAATTTTCTGTTGTAACCTTCAAAATAATAATGTAACCATACTTATGTTTCACTTTTCACGAAAACATCAGCACTTTTCGGGGTGTTTATTCCCGAGACTTCGCCACCGTTCTCGGTGCGCACAGGTCACCAAATGACCTGTGCGCGCCGAGAACGGTGGCGATTGTCCGTAAGTTTTTCGAAATTCCACCGCTTGGCTCACAATTTGCAGATAGTTGTGTCGCTACCCGATTTGTGACCGTTGAAGAGATAAAAAGAAAAAAAACCCGCGTCCATCTCACATGCCTCTCTTCCAGGGTTTGTTTACAAACGCACCAAATGGCTTCCCGTCAGTAACTACTTCCGGGTCATAGGTGATTTAACCGCAGCAGTTTTAAAAAATTTATTTCAATGTAAAAAATAATTAATTTTTTAATTAAGTAATTTGGTTTTGGTCCTTGATTTTATTTAATTTGTTTATATTGCAGTGTGGCCGTCTGAGAGAAAATACTTTTGAAAGAAAAAGTGTGTTTGTGTGTCTTTTTTTCTTTTTTTTAGACATAAAGGCCTTTATATTTTTAAAAAAGCACAGTTACTATTATCCAACATCATTATTCAACACTGATAGTGACACACAACACCAATTCGTTCACTTTTTGTTGCAGAACGACACGCTCAAAATCTTTAATTTTGGCTGAAGTTCGTTCATTGCTTGAAATATGAAAAAATGGCGCCATCTGATGGACAAATGAAAAAATTACAGGTTTAAGGTCCGGACTCCAAAATGGCACCATAACTGAGACAATCACATTAACCGTTGTAAAAATAATGGTGGTATGAAAAATAGCGTTTATAATGGGTTTCAATGGGGCAGAAATCGGCCACGAGGTTCGATAGTGGATGTATGCCTTTAGCTCAGCCATTTAAGCTCATTTAAGAAACTCAGACTGAAATTTTAAAATAAAATGAAAAAAAAAATACATGTTTGAAAATTTGGCTATGTTCCATTAAACACAGTGGAAATGGCGTGGAATTAAAAAACGCAAAGGCCACGAAATGGTCCCAGGTTCTACTAATATTCAGATTTGTGATCTGAAAAATGAAGCCATGCAGTTTACAGAGCAAAAGAACAGAGGGACATTTTCCCATAGACATGCACACTGTGCATACACAGAAAGAGTCTCTCCCTGCTGGCCTTCAGACAGAATGCAGGTTTAAAATCTATTCAGCTTCATTTTTCAGACCTGGAAGCTTCGTGCATGTTTTGCATGTCTGTGGTTTTAGGTTTGTGATAATTAACCCTGACAGAGACCAGCTGTCAGGGTTTATGAAGCAATGTACAATATGATTACCATGAAGTATTATGATGATTAACGACTGAATGTGTCTTTCTGTCGTATAGGGGGCGTCTTAGCAGGCGTGATCTCTGATAAATTGGGGAAGCGAGCCACCACCTGTGCAGTCATGTTACTGCTAGCTGCTCCTACAGTAAGTCTTCACTGTACTGCAACAGTCAGGAAAGATCGTCCACTGTGTGCTGCAACACTGTGAGAACACTCTTTGATTATGAAGCCTGCACAGGGGAGATTAGACCAGGTTTTTGGCTCCCCCTGCTGTGCAGCACTTGACACAGTCCCTTCATTAGGTGGTGCAGGTTGGCTCCGTTTTGCCTTCAGAACTACCGCGATTCTTCATTTCATAGATCGATAGGTGCTCAAAACATTCTTCAGTTGTTGGCTGATTGTCTAGAAAGTATATTTTCTGTTCCAGTACATCCTGAAGGCACACTGTCAGGTGGAGATCTCGTGATTGCAGAGACCCTTTGAGCACAGTGAACTCACTTCACATGTGAAAAAACTAGCAGACAGAAACTGTCTCAAAATACCAAATCTGTGCAGTTTTTTGTTGTCCAAATTTTGGACAGTAAATGTAGCCTCAGTTTACTGCTGAGAGGAGTAACCCCCATCTGACATCAGCCATCATCAGCGCCGACCAGCCAACAACCACGCCATGTTCACAGACACTTATATCACCTCTTTTCCCTTTCTGATGCTCAGTTTAAACATCAACATCTTGACCTTGTCTACATCCCTAAATTGAGTTACTGCCATGTGATTGGCTGTGTATTTGCATTAACAACTTGTTGAACAAGTGTCCCCTATAAAGTGTCCAGTGAGTATAATTGCTGAGGAGCAAAGATTACAACACATTTCATGCTATTTTTATAGTAAAAGGCTTACATGTAAAAGTATGAGGTGATATTAGACACGTGAGCGTTAACTGTCCTGTTTTATTCTTTTCCTGCAGCTTTATGGCTTCTCCATGATCAGTGAGTTTGGTTTGGGGCCAATGATTGGTAAGAACATGCTACCACTGAATGATAGTTAATCAGTAGGTCTGGAACAATTTTCTGTTCCTTAATTGTAATACATGTAAATGAAAGGATAAAGGCATGTTAGCATATCCAGAACAGAAGCCAATCAAATTCCTCTCATACTGCAGGCTTATTCCTGGTTCCCAGGTTACTTAAAGTAGAATGGGAGGCAGAGCCTGCAGCTTTCTGGCCTCCTTCTGTGGAACCAGCACCCACTTTGATTCACGAGACGGACAATAAATAAATTCATATCAGCACTAGAGTTATCTCGCCCTTTGTCTCCAGGTGCTGAGGTCCGTACAAATTTAGTCACATGAGCTGGTTGCATTTATTACAGTAGGTTATCAGTCAGTGATTGAATGTCCAATCAAATCTAAATAAACA
Source organism: Neolamprologus multifasciatus (assembly GCF_963576455.1). Classification (NCBI taxonomy): domain Eukaryota; kingdom Metazoa; phylum Chordata; class Actinopteri; order Cichliformes; family Cichlidae; genus Neolamprologus; species Neolamprologus multifasciatus. Next base: position 201,473 of record NC_140454.1, on the reverse strand, counting down.
CAAGTGACTTGTTTACTGTGGCATAAATGACGACTCTTGGTTATTCCCTCTGAGCTGCTGATGGTCAAGGGAAGTTGGCATTATGGGATACAATGTAGTGCCTTCAGAGCAATATCAGCTCACATTTACTGTAATTACATGAACACCCATTCTAATGAAGAGAAGTGCACATGCTAGTGAGACACTACCGGCAGGTTTGTGGAGGACACAAACACCTCAGCCTGCATGCATTTGTTTCCAGCAGTAAGATTTCAGTGGCTGCAGAATTTCCATTCCTTACAACCAGGATAAAACTTCCTTAATTTGTGTGCTTCAGGGATGCTGTTAGTGTGCGGAGGTCTAGTGAATGGACCATATGCGCTCATCACAACTGCAGTGTCTGCTGATTTGGTAAGGATGTTTAACACTACTGTAATTCGAGTTTGATTGTGTTTGTAAATCATCATTTATTTCATTTTAAAATCACCTTTCTCCTCTTGTCGTCTTTTCTCTGCCCCCCTTTCTTTATTTGGCTGTAGGGCACCCACAAGAGCCTGAAAGGCAACGCCAGAGCACTGTCTACAGTCACAGCCATCATTGATGGCACAGGATCTGTAGGTCAGTACTGCTGCTCAGCTTATGTTTACAGCTTGTTTGGATGAGAATGAGGGGTCTTATTAGGGTCCTATTAGTAATATGTATGATAGTAATAATTGTTAATAATTACATTTAACAAGTGCATGAATCCTCAGCCAAGAATTGATTTTAAATTTGTGTACAATCTGCGTGTTCAGAGCTCATTGGCTCAGGCTAAACAACGAAGCTCTGGCTTTGTTGGATTTGATGATAATAAACGATACAAATATCACTTTAGTTACCATTTAATGATGATTATGTTAGCATGCCTTGTGTTATTTTTGCTCAGAAATGTGAAGAGAGGATTCATGTACACGAATAATCTTGTTCATGTTTGTGATGTCAGGCGCAGCACTTGGCCCGCTGTTAGCTGGACTTCTGTCTGCAGGCGGCTGGGATCAGGTCTTCTACATGCTGATGACTGCTGACTTTCTTGCTCTGTTGGTAAGTCCTTTAACTTGCATCATATAAGATTACAAAATGACAAAACGAAAGCAAAAAATTGGCACCTATGTGCACATTAGCACAGAATACTGGCCTCTTTGAACACACTGATAGTTTTCCAGCTCTTTGGTTCAGTCACTGCTGCTGTAAAGGTTTTTTGTAACAACAAGCAGTTGTTTTCAGAAAATCCATCAGTCACTACCTGCTCAGCAGAAAAGAGCAGACAGATGCAGAGACCAGCTAGTGAACCAGTGAAAAGTCAGATATTTAGCTCAGGAGCTAGAGACAAGAAAAATAAGACAATGTTGTGTTTTTACCCTTGTTTCTGATGCCCAATAAAATGAACTGAATGACGAGTGGTCTTGCTTGCTATAGAAAAACAGATGCTCATACTAATGTGTAACCTTGCAGCTTTTGCTACGGCTTGTGACAAAGGAGCTGGCCTCATCTAAATCCCATCCTATCTCCACTGTAGAGTAAGTCCTCCTGTTATCTCGATCATGATTATACTCAGCCTGACTGCTGCTTTTGGTGCTGTACTGAAATTCTTGTGTATCTGCATTAATTTGATATTCAAATGTTGGGCTGGTTTTTTTTTTTTTTTTTTTATATATAACAAAACAGTTATAATACACTGAGAAGTACTTCAATGTTTTATCAAAAGAAATACAGAACTTTCAAACATGCAGATAATAAAGTTGAATTCTACTCATATGGATTAAATACAACATGATGAGTGTGAACACTGGCTTTGCCCCCCAAAATAAATAGGCTTAATCTACGATCACTATGATCGATAGCCCTGGTGGTGGCAGCCTTTTAATAAAAACGCTCAGGAAATTATTGCATATATCAGGAGAAGCTTAAACAGACATTCTGTGGAGCATTAAGGACAGAGTCAGTAGTGTTAAATGACACATGTGAGTTATGGCCTTTGGAGGAAATGATATTTGCAAAATATTTCTTTTTTGGCTTTTTGATAGCGTTGCAGTAATGACACCGGCAGTCTTTTAAAATGTAAAACGACACCTGTAGTTTAATCTTTCCTATCTGCGTTGTGCTCTGCGACATTTCCCCCTGACAGGATGAGTCATTAAACCAAAGCTCAGGTTTAGCTTTAGGCTGTCTGGTTTTTAAATGGGGCCGCAGAGTCCACGATGGTTTGACAGCAAGAATAAAACCAGGAACTAAACTCCTTTCAGTCAGAATGGCCACAGAGCTGATTGAAAGCAGCAGAAAACAAAAAAGGGAGATAATAACCTGAGGGCCAAACAGGCGCATGTCTTCAGTTAGACATGCCGAATATACAGGCCAAAAGTTTTGAGAATGCCGCAGCTGTTGGGTTTCACAAAGTTTGCTGGGATGAGATTGAGTTCGGTCTAACAGATAAAATAATGCGTTTCAGCTGTCGTTGTCATTATCTACATGCATGTTAGAGTCACCCACAATAATCAATTTAAAATTATTTGAAACTCTGAGTAAGAACCAGGTGGACGATGGATTACAGCAAATAAAACTGTTTTTTGAATTTTATGGCTAAGATGCACAAGCTAAGTGTCAGGCTTTCAAAAGATTTAAAACTCTGTGTTTGGTTGGTTTGGGCTGGCTGTAGTTCAGAAGGTTTACACAAGAACTGCACATCTGAAATAACTCAGACATAATTTAAAATTATGTTGCTGATGTCTCTGTGCCAAATTCTTCTATGGTCTTGTAAGTTTATGGAAGACCAGCACCAGACATGTTACACATTAAAGATCTTATTCTCTTTATTTTTCTTATTTTTTGTATGTGTTATATACAAGCTTATACTTGAGTTTCTTAAAAAAACAGTCCAAACTTGGTTCATGACTCAAATATTCTTGTCCTTGTACGACTACAGTCAGTGATCGACTATGTGTTCTCGGGGGCTGAATGTGAACATAACATGTGCAGATTGATTTATTTCCTAAAAACAAACCAACTGTAATGTTCCCTCGTGGGCAGGAAGTTCACTGGTGGTGACTGTAAAGCTTAATGACTCAACTTATCAACACAGCGTTAATGTTTGTCTCTTGTTCACAGGTTGAAGGAACACTGAGCACTTTGATTGCACTGCGTACACACATACACGCAGAGTGCAATGAAACCACTTAAGGCTGATATGGATTGTGACTGGACTGTCCTGACAGATGAAACTGATTGTTAATAAACCAGCGTGTATGCTTGTGTGCGCCTACAATCATGCTGCAGTGCTTTACTGATGAAGACCTATGACTGAAGTTGCAGCTGCTGCGCTGAGCAAGCAGCGCGGCACACAGTTTAAAAGTCTCATGTGCACTTACTGTACTTGCATAACTTCCCAATTTCCGTCTTAGCCCTTGAATTCAGTTTGAACCTGATGACTGGTATGTCCTGCTGCTCACTTGTATGTTGGAACTTTTTCAACCTTACCTGTCCAATTAATTTAAGGGGCTAATTGTAATTTTGTGCCTTTTACAGTGGTACCTAGCTTTGATAGTTGTTTTTTTAAAGCTATCAATCACAGAATTAAGAGCTTCATCAAAGCTGGGGTCGTTGCCAGGACTAAAATAACGTCAGACCTGCTACAAAAACAGCAAGCATGCAGTATTTACACTTTGCTTCCTGTGAGTTCTGTAGCAAATATACAGAAAACATACATGATAGAGTCTCAGGTAACACTGTACTTGCCCAGGACTTCATGATAAATAGCACTTTAACGATTGTAGTTCTGCCAATTAGAACCACTAAAACTGGAAACACCACAGGTTGCTAGGTCTTTGTGTCCTTACTGTCTTTTTGTATGAATAGTGTTTTATATTGTTGGTGTTTGTATTGGCAAAATTTTCATACAGTTCATTTATTTGGTGCCATGTGAGCTGTCTGTCAAAGTTTGAGGCTTATGAGGAGGACTCTATGCCCATACTGATATTTTTATTTTTATTGCTGTACTGGGATAAATTCATATACCTCTACCCAAAACCTGGACAGAACCACTTCTTAATATCGTGCCTAGAGCTGTTAACTTTTTTGAAACATGAATTTAATCAGATAGCAGTCATCTGGAAACAGTGATGCAGAACTAATTCCATCATATCTGTTGAAGAGAAGAAGGAAAACAAAGACCAGCTCGTTGAACCAAAGAGATGATGGGATTGGTTTCGTTTACATGTGTATTTATTTTGAAAATCATTTTTGTTTCCTTTTCCATTGTCCTGTGGTAGTTTGTGATTTAGTAATAAAATGAATGTAGCTGATCTCTCTCTCTCTTTCTCTCTCTATACGTGTGTGTATCTGTGTGGTGATTGGGGGGGGGGGGATTATTTATGTTAGATGAATAAGACCGTTTCTGTTTCACAGTGGAAAGAATATTTAAAGAATATTTATTGAGAAGGACTAAACACTACATTTAATTCTTGTTCTCGTGATCTTATACACATTAAAAATTCACAAACTGTATATCATGAATTAAAACATTGATTTATTTTTCTGCAGATTTATGTTTTAATCATTAAGAGTGATATATTGTATGTATTTAAAAGATGTGAAATAGGTTTATGTAACTGTATTTTAAAGGGGATCTTGGTTGTACTCTTAAGACAATATCCTTGGAACAAGACCACATGTAAATGTTATGTGTCAGTGATAAGATTAATACTTGAGACCTTGTGTGCCTTTCTTGGTTTTTGCAGGGCAATTTTTTTAAGTTTCCATGGAAATGAACTTGGTTTGAAGTTGATTTATGTAGAGAAAACAAATAAATCATGTGCTTTTTTCACTGGTTGAACCTTGTGTTGCCTGATGCCTGTTTTGTAGTATGCTACTGCAAGCCAGCTTTTACTTTAATTCGTACATGATGTGGACTCACCTGGAAGTGGCAAGTGTTGTGGAAATGGTAAGCTGACAAGGAGAATCCCACTCAGTGATACATACAGACTCTAAGTTACACAGAAGCACACGAACAATAGAGAAAAGCCAAAGCTACATGTTGATCTTTGAAATTAGCTAATAATAAATTTCTGTTCAATTAGAACCAAGTGTTTGAGTTGATGATTGTAATTTTTATACAATGTTGTAATTTGTTTTTCAACAATTTTTTGATTTTGTTTCCTTTACAATATTATACTTTAATGTATAATATTGTAAAGGAAATAAAACATTAATATATAATATATATTAACATAAAGCTGTTGTACACACACACACATATGAAGAGAGAGAGAGTATGCATAGTATGCAAACAGCTACCAAACAGCCATCATAATAATTCGTCATACAATGAGAACAGGACAAATCAACAATTGACAGTGTTGGGAAGGTTACTTTTAAAATGTATTCCATTACAGATTACAGAATACATGCCCCAAAATGTATTCTGTAACGTATTCCGTTACGTTACTCAATGACAGTAACGTATTCTGAATACTTTGGATTACTTAACATATTATCATGCTGTTTACAACTACATGAATGTACTATTGCTGTGATTTATTACTGTTACTGAAGGTCCGCGGCTCCGAACCGTAGTAAAGGGACCTCTGGCTAATACGGTGGGTTCGTGTCGGGCTCGTAGCCGAAAACTAGCTTTACTTTGTTGTCTGGGTCAACTTTGCTAGCAGAGACAGAGAGAGGCGTTGAAAGGCTGCTCCAACAGAACTTATTGTTTTTGGAGGAAAACACGAACACGGTGTACAGTCGAGTCTTAATAGCTTACTTACAACTGGGCTCGTCAGGCTCTCTTCTTGGCTGCAGTGGTTATTATTATATTTACATGCTTCCAGCTCCCATTTCTGCTCGATGACAGCTCGTACTTTTCCTTTTTCTCCCTCCCTCGCTCACAGACACATAACGGGTATGGCAGTCCATTCTCCCTGCAGCACGGACTACACTGCCTATGATACTACATTCTTTAGAGCTATACCTGTAGCATTCTGCCTATTAGCTTAGCACAACAACAACAGGCGCTCTCTCACCCAGCAGAGAGAGAGAGCGTCACCCTGTAACCATGGCAACCGTAACGCTGCCGCCTGGAACAACAGAACGTAGCTGTCAAACAAAACCCAAACAGTCCTGACCCGCCACAACATGAAACAGGGAAGTACCGCCGTGTAATCCATTTATTTCAACAAAGTAACTGTATTCTAAATACCACCTTTTTAAACGGTAACTGTAACGGAATACAGTTACTCATATTTTGTATTTTAAATACGTAACGGCGGTACATGTATTCCGTTACTCCCCAACACTGACAATTGACAATGACTAATTAATATTAAAATCTGTAACATTGTTGCATTGTTTGGAGTTTAGTCTTTTACTGTTACTATTATTACCATTTCTTCTTGGAGCAACTTTAACGCACATAATTTCCTTAGGGATTAATAAAGTATTCTGATTCTGATTGTTTCATGATGACCTGCCATTATCCAATGACACGTCTGCTTACCTGTATCTTTTGCTCATTTCTCTTCCTCTTCTTTTCTCTTTTTTCTAAACTGAGCACCTGATGGCTTTGAACTTTTCTTGTCCATCTTCCATTGGTTTTAATTTTGCACTCCAGTATGAACACCCATCCCTCAACTCGAGGATCACCACAACATGATCTAACATACCTACACCTTAGTTCACAGATTCACTTTGTCTAGGGTGCATTTCTGAGATTTCACACAACCCAGGATTCAAATCATGAATACATAATGGGCTTGGATTTACAACATTATAAATGAAATACGCTCTATTTGGAAGCAGCCGGCCCCCCTCCCCTTTCGACGGCTTGTGTGTGAGACTTTAAATCATGACCTCAGCCAGCAGCACAGGCCCTGGTGTGGTGAATATGGCCTCACAGGGAACAGTTGCCCTGGTGCAATGTGGATGTCATCAGCCAGAAGCGCAGACCTTTGTGTATTGTCGATTGCATCAGCCATGAACACAGGCCCTTTTGAAATCTAGTTGGCCCAATCCAGAAGCACGGGCACTGGTGTGGTGAACATGGCCTCACAGGTAGAACTGGCCCTGGTGTAATGTGGATGGCCACAGACAGAATCACAGGACATGGTGAAATGTGGATGGTATTGTCCAGCAGCACAGGCCCTGGTGTAATGTGGATGGCCTCAGCCAACAACACTGGCACTGGTGAAATGTAGTTGGCCTCAACCAGTAGCACAGGCCCTGTTGTAATGTGGATGGCCTCAGACAGAAGCAAAGGCCCTGGTGAAATGTGGATGGTATTGGCCAGTAGCACAGGCCCTTGTGTATTGTGGATCGCATCAGCCAGCAACACAAGCCCTGGTGAAATGTGGATGGCATGAGCCAGCAACGCAGGCCCTGGTGAAATGAGGATGATATCAGCCAGCAGCACAGGCCTTTGTATATTGTGGATGGGATCAGCCATCATCACAGGCCCTGTTGTAATGAGCATGATATCGGTCAGCACCACAGGCCCAGGTGTAATGTGAATGGCATCAACGGGCAGCAGAGGCCCTGGTGTGGTGAATATGGCCTCACAGGGAGCAGTGGCCCTGGTGCAATGTGGATGGTATCAACGAGTAGCACATGACCTGGTGTAATGTGGATGGCCTCAGCCAACAACAACACTGGCAGTGGTATAATGTGGATGGCATCAGCCAGTATCACAGGCCCTTGTGTATTGTGGATGGTTTTGGACAGCACCACAGGCCCTGGTGAAATGTAGTTGGCCTCAACCAGTAGCACAGGCCCAGGTGTAATGTGAATGGCATCAACGGGCAGCAGAGGCCCTGGTGGGGTGAAGGATGTAATGTGGATGGTAGAAGCCAACAGCACAGGCCCTGGTTTGGGGAAGATGGCCTCACAGGAAGCACTGTCCCTGGTGTAATGTGGATGGTAGAAGCCGGCATCACACTCCCTGGTGTAATGTGGATGGCCTCAGACAGAAGCAAAGGCCCTGGTGAAATGTGGATGGTATTGGCCAGCACCACACACCCTGGTGTAATGTGGATGGCCTCAGACAGAATCACAGGACATGGTGAAATGTGGATGGTAGAAGCTGGCATCACAGTTCCTTGTGTAATGTGGATGTGTATTGGCCAGCACCACAGGCCCTGGTGTAATGTGGATGGCCTCAGACAGAATCACAAGACATGGTGAAATGTGGATGGTATTGGCCAGCACCACACATCCTGGTGTAATGTGTATTGGCCTTAGCCAACAACAGTGGCCCTGGTGAAATGTGGATGATATTGGCCAGCACCACAGGCCCTGGAGTAATGTGGATGGCATGAGCCAGCAACGCAGGCCCTGGTGAAATGAGGATGATATCAGCCAGCAGCACAGGCCCTGGTGTGGTGAATATGGCCTCACAGGGAGCAGTGGCCCTGGTGCAATGTGGATGGTATCAACGAGTAGCACATGACCTGGTGTAATGTGGATGGCCTCAGCCAACAACAACACTGGCACTGGTATAATGTGGATGGCATCAGCCAGTATCACAGGCCCCTGTGTATTGTGGATGGTTTCGGACAGCACCACATGCCCTGGTGTAATGTGGATGCCATCAACGAGTAGCACAGGCCCTGGTGAAATGTAGTTGGCCTCAACCAGTAGCACAGGCCCAGGTGTAATGTGAATGGCATCAACGGGCAGCAGAGGCCCTGGTGGGGTGAAGGATGTAATGTGGATGGTAGAAGCCAACAGCACAGGCCCTGGTTTGGGTAAGATGGCCTCACAGGAAGCACTGTCCCTGGTGTAATGTGGATGGCCTCAGACAGAAGCAAAGGCCCTGGTGAAATGTGGATGGTATTGGCCAGCACCACACACCCTGGTGTAATGTGTATTGGCCTCAGCCAACAACAGTGGCCCTGGTGAAATGTGGATGATATTGGCCAGCACCACACACCCTGGTGTAATGTGTATTGGCCTCAGCCAGTAGCACAGGCCCTTTGTATTGTGGATCGCATCAGCCAGCAACACAAGCCCTGGTGAAATGTGGATGCATCAGCAACTAGCAGAGGCCCTTGTTCATTGTGGATGGCTTGAGCCAGCAACATACGCCCTGGTGAAATTTAGCTGGCCTCAGCCAGTAGTGGCTGTTGTAATGTGGATGGCCTTAGCTAACACCGCTGGCTCTGGTGAAATGTGCATGATATCGAGCACCACAGGCCCTAATGTGGATGGCATCAACAAGCAGCGGAGGCCCTGGTGGGGTGAAGATGGCCTCACAGGAAGCACTGTACCTGGTGTAATGCGGATGGCAGAAGCCGGCATCCCAGTCCCTGTTGTAATGTGGATGGCCTCAGACAGCAGCACAGGCCCTGGTGAAATGTGGATGGTATTGGCCGTGCTGCGAGGCGTGAATGTCGTAGGGCTGAGCGGAGATGGAAAAAAGATGACTTACAGGTCTCTTTACAAAGTTTAAGAGAGTGCTGGGCCTTATATCAGCTTACAATAAAAGAAGCAAAGCGGAAACACTTTGCAAACATTATTATGTGAATTATCAGAAACCACATATATTGTTTAAGTCAATTGAGACTATTTTAAGCCCTCCCTCTGCTCTTAGTTTTGAGCCTTCACTTGAAATGTGTGAAAAGTTTCTGCACTTCTTTATAAACAAGGTAGCCTCGGCTAGGGCGCGGATTATTTTGCCCACATCTGACCCCTCTGATCTTCCAATTTGCTCAGCTGTCTTTCAACAGTTCGAGTCGGTTACTCTTGCTCAGCTACAGGAGGTGGTGGATCATTTAAAGCCTGTAGGCTCACCTTATGATCCTATCCCTTCCCTTTTTCTGAAAGAAGGGAAGTAATATTATCTACAGCTACTCTTAGTTTCATTGATGTTAAGTTAGACTCTTTTTCTCCAATTGATCTTTCTGAGTTAACTTCAATAATTACTTCCTCCAAACCATCAACGTGTCTTTTAGACCCCATTCCTACAAAACTGCTCAAAGAAGTCCTGCCATTGATTAATTCTTCGATCTTATATATGATCAACCTATCTCTAATAATCGGCTATGTACCACAGGCCTTCAAGGTGGCTGCAGTTAAACCTTTACTCAAAAAGTCATCTCTAGACCCAGCAGTCTTAGCTAATTATAGGCCAATCTCCAACCTTCCTTTCATATCAAAAATCCTTGAAAGAGTAGTTGTCAAACAGCTAACAGATCATCTGCAGAGGAATGGTTTATTTGAAGAGTTTCAGTCAGGTTTCAGAGTTCATCACAGCACAGAAACAGCTTTAGTGAAGGTTACAAATGATCTTCTTATGGCCTCTGACAGTGGACTCATCTCTGTGCTTGTCCTTCTTGACCTTAGTGCAGCATTCGATACTGTTGACCATAATATCCTATTAGAGCGATTAGAACATGCTGTAGGTATTACAGGTATTGCACTGCAGTGGTTTGTATCATATCTATCTAATAGACTCCAATTTGTGCATGTAAATGGAGAGTCCTCTTCACACACTGAGGTTAATTATGGAGTTCCACAGGGTTCAGTGCTAGGACCAATTCTGTTTACATTATACATGCTTCCCCTAGGCAGCATCATTAGAAGACATAGCATACATTTTCACTGCTATGCAGATGACACCCAGCTCTATCTGTCCATAAAGCCAGATAACACACACCAATTAGTTAAACTGCAGGAATGTCTTAAAGACATAAAGACTTGGATGGCCACTAACTTTCTGCTTCTTAACTCAGATAAAACTGAGGTCATTGTACTCGGCGCTGAAAAGCTTAGAAATATGGTATCTAACCAGATTCTTACTCTGGATGGCATTACCTTGGCCTCCAGTAACACTGTGAGGAACCTTGGAGTCATTTTTGACCAGGATATGTCCTTCAACGCACATATTAAACAAATATGTAAGACTGCGTTCTTCCATTTGCGCAACATCTCTAAAATTAGAAATATCCTGTCTCAGAGTGACGCTGAAAAACTAGTTCATGCATTTATTACTTCCAGGCTGGACTACTGCAATTCATTATTATCAGGATGTCCAAAAAACTCACTGAAAAGCCTTCAGTTAATCCAAAATGCTGCAGCAAGAGTACTGACAGGGACTAGAAAGAGAGAGCATATTTCTCCTGTTTTGGCTTCCCTTCATTGGCTTCCTGTTAAATCCAGAATTGAATTCAAAATCCTGCTCCTCACATACAAGGTCTTAAATAATCAGGCCCCATCTTATCTTAATGACCTTGTAGTACCATATCACCCTATTAGAGCACTTCGCTCTCGCTCTGCAGGCCTACTTGTTGTTCCTAGAGTATTTAAAAGTAGAATGGGAGGGAGAGCCTTCAGTTTTCAGGCCCCTCTTCTGTGGAACCAGCTTCCAGTTTGGATTCGGGAGACAGACACTATCTCTACTTTTAAGATTAGGCTTAAAACTTTCCTTTTTGCTAAAGCATATAGTTAGGGCTGGACCAGGTGACCCTGAATCCTCCCTTAGTTATGCTGCAATAGATGTAGGCTGCCGGGGGATTCCCATGATGCATTGAGTTTTTCCTTTCCAGTCACCTTTCTCACTCACTATGTGTTAACAGACCTCTCTGTATTGAATCGTATCTGTTATTAATCTCTGTCTCTCTTCCACAGCATGTCTTTTATCCTGTCTTCCTTCTCTCACCCCAACCGGTCGCAGCAGATGGCCGCCCCTCCCTGAGCCTGGTTCTGCCGGAGGTTTCTTCCTGTTAAAAGGGAGTTTTTCCTTCCCACTGTCGCCAAAGTGCTTGCTCATAGGGGGTCATATGATTGTTGGGCTTTTCTCTGTATCTATGAAGCGCCTTGAGGCGACATTTGTTGTGATTTGGCGCTATATAAATAAAATTGAATTGAATTGAATTGAATTGAAAGAAGTTTTTTCTACCATAGGTCCAACCATTTTAACCATTTTAAATAGCAGCCTTACTTCAGGTATGGTTCCAAAGAATTTCAAAGATGCAATTGTGCAATTCGTAAATCGTTTACAAACATGTTTGGAGGACGTCAAGTCGTGGTTGGTGCTAAACTTTCTTTGTTTTAATGATTCTAAAACTGTAACTGTAAAAAGTAATGGTGTTCAGACCTGCCTCCACTGCTGTTCCGTGTGTTGATTTGCAATCCCTGAAATCATTCTGTAAGCACTTTCTTACGAGACAACAATTTGAAACAGCAATCCACGCTTTTGTAACCGTTCGGTTGGATTACTGTAAGTCTCTTTATTCTGGAGTGAGTCGATCTTCTGTTTTTCGACTGCAGTTAGTCCAGAATGCTGCTCCACGCCTTTTAGCTTGCACTCGTAGATACGAGCATATAACCCCAGTTTTGGATTCACTTTATTGGCTGCCCGTGCATTTTAGGATCCATTTTAAACTGCTTTTATTTGTTTTTAAATGTTTGTCCAATGCTGCCCCTCTGTACCTCTCTGAGCTTCTTCATCCATACATACCTTCCCGGTCCTCAGGTCGGCAGACCAGCTCCTCCTGAGTGTGCCCAGGACTAATTGTAAGCTCAGAGGGGATCGGGCATTTGCTGTGGCAGCACCAAAATTGTGGAATGAGAGGCCTTTACATGTTAGACAGGCACCTTCCTTATCTGTTTTTAAATCACGTCTTAAAACATATTTATTTACCTTGGCTTTTAGCACAGCAGGACTTGTTGATGTCTCTTAATATGTTTTCTTATTAATTATATTATTTTTAATTTTAAGATATTTTATATGTAATTTAAACTTTTTCCTCTCTGTTTTATATTTGTAGCACTTTGGTCAACATTGTTGGATGTAAAGTGCGTTATAAATAAAGATGCTATGCTATGCTATGCTATTGGACCTGGACCTGGACCTGTAGAACCACAGAACCAGGACCTGTGGTTCTACAGGTCCTGGTGAAATGTAGATGGTATCAGCAGGCAACACAGGCCCTGGTGTGGTGAAGATGGCCTCACAGGGAGCACTGTCCCTGGTTTGGTGGAGATGGCCTCACGGGGAGAACTGGCCCTGGTGTAATGTGGATGGAATCAGGCAGTAGCACTGGTGTAATGTGGATGGCATCAGCCACCAACATACGCCGTGGTGAATTGTAGTTGGCCTCAGCCAGTAGCACAGGTCCTGTTATAATGTGGATGGCCTCATCTAACAACACTGGCCCTGGTGAAATGTGCATGATATCGGCGCATGTAACAGTGAGAAACGCACTGTCTTGACGAAATAAAGCGTTTTTGTAAAACTTCATATAAATAGCTGTAACTTTTGATAAAAGACTCAGACACACGTAAATATGGCTTTATCTTATAGAATTCAATATCCCCGAGCTGGGCAAACAGGTTTTGATTTTTCACGAAAAAAAGAGTATAAGTTTTCATCTTGTGAATAACAAATATGAAATAACAAATGGAAACTTATACTCTTTTTTTCGTGCGAGAAAAGCACTGGCCCCGGTGTAATGTTAATGGAATCAGCCAGCAACGCAGGCCCTGGTGCAATGTGGATTTCCTCAGCCTGCAACACAGGCCCTGGTGTGGTGAAGATGGCCTCACAAGGAGCGCTGGCCGTCGTGTAATGTGGATGGCATCAGGCAGTAGCACAGGCTCTTTTTTGTGGATGGCATCAGGCAGCAACATTGGCCCTTGTTTAATGTGGATGGCATCAGCCAGCAACGCAGGTTCTGGTGAAATGTGGATGGTATTGGCTAGCACCACAGGCCCTGGAGTAATGTGGATGTCCTCAGCCAGTAGCACAGGCCCTTGTGTATTGTGGATGGCATCAGCCAGAAACCCACTCCGTTGTGTATTGTTGATGGTCTCTGAAAGCAATAAAGGCCCTGGTGAAATGTAGATGGCTTGAGCCAGTAATATACGCCCTGGTGAAATGTAGTTGGCCTCACCCAGTAGCACAGGCCCTGTTGTAATGTGGATGGCCTCATCTAATAACACTGGCCCTGGTGAAATATGGATGGTATTGGTCAGCACCACACACCCTGGTGTAATGTGGATGGCATCAACGAGAAGCAGAGGCCCTGGTGAAATTCAATATCCCTGTGCTGGGCAAACAGGTTTTGCAGCTGTTTGAGCTAAGATTTTCAAGTTATTCACATAATTAAGTCTGCCTATGCCAAGAGGCACACTTATTACTATTCGTCGGATTTATTGTTCTTATTAAGTGTGCCTATGACTTCATTTGTGGTGTGTTGGCTCTAGTCGGGAGTGGTACGGCCTGTCTACCCGTATTTGGATTACCGTAATGACGACAATATCAACGGCGCGCACAGCGTCGCTGCTTTCAGGAACCATTGGAAGTTTTAAGGTTGCGCGAACCATTGAATAGTTACGGTAACCGCAAGGGTGTATGCTTGCGGTGATGAAAACCTATATGTTGTTTCGGGCGAGTTCCCCATTCAAATGCATGTAATCGTAAGAAATGCACTTTCTTGACGAAATAAAGCGTTTTTGTGCAACTTCATATAAATAGCTGTAACTTTTGATAGAAGACTCAGACACACATATTTATGGCTTTAGCTTATCGAATTTAATATCCCCGTGCTGGGCAAACAGGTTTTGCAGCTGTTTGAGCTAAGATTTTCAAGTCATTCACATAATAGTGTGCCTATGCCAAGAGGCACACTTATTACTATTCGTCGGATTTATTATTCTTATTAAGTGTGCCTATGACTTCATTTGTGGTGTGTTGGCTCTCTCTAGTCGGGAGTGGTACGGCCTGTCTACCCGTATTTTATGGAGGACCACAAGAGCCACGCGCATCGAAATAAAAATTCCTGTGCTTAATTAATGAATTGTAGAATAAAATCTGCATTTGTAAATTCATTTTTGAATTCCAATTTAATAAACTGATTTTTAAAATGCTTTTTAAGTCTTCATTTCAAAAAACATTTTCGAATTGCACTTTAATAAACTGCATTTCAAAAAACATTTTCGAATTGCACTTTAATAAACTTAATTTCAAAAATCTTTTTCGAATTGCACTTTAATAAACTGCATTTCAAAAATCTTTTTCGAATTGCACTTTAATAAACTGCATTTCAAAAATCTTTTTCGAATTGCACTTTAATAAACTGCATTTCAAAATCCATTTCCCTTTCCTGTTCGCTCAGGGATTAACATGTGGATTAGCATTTGGATTAGCAGTTGGATTAACAACTTCATTTTAAAAGTCCTGCTGCTATTCAAATTAGCCACACCGTGGGATGTAAGGAGCTCTCTGATTGGTTGGTCAGATACAGGCTGTCTGCCAGCCTGGATTTTTCTAGCTCATAGCTTCGCCCTGCTAAGAAGCCTGTGTGCTTGTACAAAGGCCGTTCAGCCTCGGGATTTACACTCGGCTCGACACGGATATGTGAAGAATGAAGGGACCCTGCAGCGAAACGGAGAAGCCAACCTCTGACTGAGTGCCTGTTTACAAAGTCTGACCACCTGTGAAGGTAACGTGTTAACGTGGCTAACGCTAGCATCACCACACGTAGCCCCGTTATTGTAAGGTCATCTTAGCTTATGAAAGTTTTACATCGCAGCTGTACGAGCTAGCTACGTGTTTTGTAAGCTGCTGTGCTCTTCACAAATAAAGCTGGAAGCAGCTCAGACTATTAGAATCAGCACTGAGGCCAGTTACATTTATACAGTGTTAGAGCAACGGCTGCAGCCTACAGCCTTTAAACTAGCGATTAAAATGCTGACAGTAAACTCGTCAGTCCAGATGTTACCACATTACTTTGTGATACTTGTGAGTTAAAAGAACTGAGACAGGCTGATTAAAATAACAGCTGTCAGTTCTCTCATTCAGCATATAAAGACTGGAGATCACACTACTGATTTCAGTTCATTTAATATGTGAGTGCACAGATTCATTCTCAACTGGACATAAACGATGATCAAAGGTTGTATATATGATGAATTCATCAAATCCCAGCCTCTAACACAGTGCGCTGATTCTTAGCTTTGAATGTCCAGTATATTCTAATCATTGCAATCTAAGCATTCACTGAACCTACAGTATCTACACCTGTGTGGCAAATGTGTGGTAAAGCTACAGATAATGAAATTTAATTATTAATACAATATACATCATGAGAAACGAAAGCTGAAATTGATTCAGTTTAGTACTTTTCTCTGTATGCTCTGTGATTATAAAGGCCTTAAATTCTGTGATATATACTGTAAATGGTTTTGACAGAGGTCTTAAAGTACTTAAATCACTGCTGATAGTCTGGTTGTTTATATTTTCACATTTTTGTGTCTGTAGGGCTGTTTGATGACGGTTTGGACTCCTCTGGGAGATGAGGACACACCCACACCTGTTCCATACTGCAGCCATGGATGGTGTTATGGCTCTGAGTCAGTGTTGGGCCATCAGACGCACACACTGGAAAACCAGCACCTGGACTTCATGCAGGAGAGACGGCTTCAGTGATTTAGGTTCATAAGCAAGTTCAAACATTTCTGGCCTCTTATCACTTAGATTTCTTAATCTTAAAAGTGAATGCATTTAAAGCAGGAACTGCACACCTAGCCATCAGAAGTGTGGCAGCATGAGTACTGTAAAGTTTTGTAGGGTCCTTGTTAAAAATTCCACAAGCACCACACATTTGTCATATAAAGTTCCATTTTTTACAGTACATTGTTGAAATTATAAACTATATATTCTAGTTATCCACTTCAATTTCAATTCAATTCAATTTTATTTATATAGCGCCAAATCACAACAAATGTCGCCTCAAGGCGCTTCATAGATACAGAGAAAAGCCCAACAATCATATGACCCCCTATGAGCAAGCACTTTGGCGAAGGTGGGAAGGAAAAACTCCCTTTTAACAGGAAGAAACCTCCAGCAGAACCAGGCTCAGGGAGGGGCGGCCATCTGCTGCGACCGGTTGGGGTGAGAGAAGGAAGACAGGATAAAAGACATGCTGTGGAAGAGAGACAGAGATTAATAACAGATACGATTCAATACAGAGAGGTCTGTTAACACATAGTGAGTGAGAAAGGTGACTGGAAAGGAAAAACTCAATGCATCATGGGAATCCCCCGGCAGCCTACATCTATTGCAGCATAACTAAGGGAGGATTCAGGGTCACCTGGTCCAGCCCTAACTATATGCTTTAGCAAAAAGGAAAGTTTTAAGCCTAATCTTAAAAGTAGAGATAGTGTCTGTCTCCCGAATCCAAACTGGAAGCTGATTCCACAGAAGAGGGGCCTGAAAACTGAAGGCTCTCCCTCCCATTCTACTTTTAAATACTCTAGGAACAACAAGTAGGCCTGCAGAGCGAGAGCAAAGTGCTCTGATAGGGTGATATGGTACTACAAGGTCATTAAGATAAGATGGGGCCTGATTATTTAAGACCTTGTATGTGAGGAGCAGGATTTTGAATTCAATTCTGGATTTAACAGGAAGCCAATGAAGGGAAGCCAAAACAGGAGAAATATGCTCTCTCTTTCTAGTCCCTGTCAGTACTCTTGCTGCAGCATTTTGGATTAACTGAAGGCTTTTCAGTGAGTTTTTTGGACATCCTGATAATAATGAATTGCAGTAGTCCAGCCTGGAAGTAATAAATGCATGAACTAGTTTTTCAGTGTCACTCTGAGACAGGATATTTCTAATTTTAGAGATGTTGCGCAAATGGAAGAACGCAGTCTTACATATTTGTTTAATATGTGCGTTGAAGGACATATCCTGGTCAAAAATGACTCCAAGGTTCCTCACAGTGTTACTGGAGGCCAAGGTAATGCCATCCAGAGTAAGAATCTGGTTAGATACCATATTTCTAAGCTTTTCAGCGCCGAGTACAATGACCTCAGTTTTATCTGAGTTAAGAAGCAGAAAGTTAGTGGCCATCCAAGTCTTTATGTCTTTAAGACATTCCTGCAGTTTAACTAATTGGTGTGTGTTATCTGGCTTCATGGACAGATAGAGCTGGGTGTCATCTGCATAGCAGTGAAAATGTATGCTATGTCTTCTAATGATGCTGCCTAGGGGAAGCATGTATAATGTAAACAGAATTGGTCCTAGCACTGAACCCTGTGGAACTCCATAATTAACCTCAGTGTGTGAAGAGGACTCTCCATTTACATGCACAAATTGGAGTCTATTAGATAGATATGATACAAACCACTGCAGTGCAATACCTGTAATACCTACAGCATGTTCTAATTGCTCTAATAGGATATTATGGTCAACAGTATCGAATGCTGCACTAAGGTCAAGAAGGACAAGCACAGAGATGAGTCCACTGTCAGAGGCCATAAGAAGATCATTTGTAACCTTCACTAAAGCTGTTTCTGTGCTGTGATGAACTCTGAAACCTGACTGAAACTCTTCAAATAAACCATTCCTCTGCAGATGATCTGTTAGCTGTTTGACAACTACTCTTTCAAGGATTTTTGATATGAAAGGAAGGTTGGAGATTGGCCTATAATTAGCTAAGACTGCTGGGTCTAGAGATGGCTTTTTGAGTAAAGGTTTAACTGCAGCCACCTTGAAGGCCTGTGGTACATAGCCGATTATTAGAGATAGGTTGATCATATATAAGATCGAAGAATTAATCAATGGCAGGACTTCTTTGAGCAGTTTTGTAGGAATGGGGTCTAAAAGACACGTTGATGGTTTGGAGGAAGTAATTATTGAAGTTAACTCAGAAAGATCGATTGAAAAAAAAGAGTCTAACTTAACATCAATGAAACTAAGAGTAGCTGTAGATAATATTACATCTGTGGGATGATTATTGGTAATTTTTTCTCTAATGATAAAAATTTTATTTGTGAAGAAGTTCATGAAGTCATCACTAGTTAACGTTAAAGGGATGGTTGGCTCAAAAGAGCTCTGACTTTTTGTCAGCCTGGCTACAGTGCTGAAGAGAAACCTGGGGTTGTTCTTATTTTCTTCAATCAGTGATGAGTAGTAAGCTGTTCTGGCTTTGCGGAGGGCTTTCTTATAAAGCAACAAACTATTTCTCCAGGCTAAATGATGATCCTCTAAATTTGTGACACGCCATTTCCTCTCCAGATTACGAGTCATCTGCTTTAGGGTACGTGTTTGAGAATTATACCACGGGGTCAGGTACTTCTGATTAGAGACCTTAGTTTTCACTGGAGCTACAGTATCCAGAGTCGTACGTAGTGAGGAGGTGAAATTATTAACAAGATAATCGACCTCTGTTGGGGTAGCGTTCAGATAGCTGCTCTGCTCTGTGTTGGTACAGGGCATTGACGATGATAACAGTGGCTGGATTATATTCTTAAACTTAGTTACAGCGCTTTCAGAAAGACATCTACTTTGATAAAGTCCACTCTCCACTGCTGCGTAATCAATTATTGTAAATGTAAATGTTATCAAGAAATGATCAGACAGGAGAGGGTTTTCAGGAAACACTGTTAAATGTTCAGTTTCTATGCCATATGTTAAAACAAGATCTAGAGTGTGATTAAAGTGGTGGGTGGGTTCTTTTACATTTTGAGAGAAACCAATTGAGTCTAACAACAGATTAAATGCCATGTTGAGGCTGTCATTTTTAGCATCAACATGGATGTTAAAATCACACACAATAATTATTTTATCTGAGCTCAGAACTAAATTAGATATAAAGTCTGAGAAATCAGACAGAAACTCTGTGTAAGGCCCAGGTGGACGATAGATGATAACAAGTAAGACTGGTTTCTGAGTTTCACAGCTGGGGTGGACAATGCTAAGCATCAGGCTTTCAAATGAATTAACAGTCTGTCTTGTTCTTTCATTAATTAATAGACTGGTGTGAAAAATTGCTGCCACACCGCCCCCTCGACCTGTGCTTCGAGATTTCTGGTAGTTAGAATGACTCGGGGGTGTTGATTCATTTAAACTAACATAATCATCCTGCTGCAACCAGGTTTCTGTAAGGCAGAGTAAATCAATTTGTTGATCAATTATTAAGTCATGTACTAACAGAGACTTGGAGGAGAGAGACCTAATATTTAATAATCCACATTTCACTGTTTTACTCTTTGGTTCAGATGTGGATACTGTATTGTTCTTTCTTTGTAAATGTTTAAGTTGTTTGTTGCTGGTTTTTAGTTTGTTTTTTGTCTTTTTGGAAGCAGACACAGTCTCTATGGAGATGGGTTTTTGGGGGGGTAGCAGGAGGAGAGAAGCTGCAGAGAGGCGTGTAAGACTGCAACTCTGCTTCCTGGTCCCAACTCTGGATAGTCATGTTTTGAGGGGTTTAATGAATTTGTCGATATTTCTAGAAATGAGAGCTGCTCCATCCAAAGTGGGATGGATGCCATCTCTCCTAACAAGACCAGGTTTCCTCCAGAAGGTTTGCCAATTATCTATGAAGCCCACATCGTTTCTGGGACACCACTCAGACAGACAGCAATTTAAGGAGAACATGCGGCTAAACATGTCACTCCTGGTCTGATTGGGGAGGGGACCAGAGAAAACTACAGAGTCCGACATTGTTTTGGCAAAGTTGCACACCGATTCAATATTGATTTTAGTGACCTCCGATTGGCGTAACCGGGTGTCATTACTGCCGACGTGAATTATGATTTTATTGAATTTACGTTTACCCTTAGCCAGCAGTTTTAAATTTCCTTCAATGTCGCCTGCTCTGGCCCCTGGAAGACAATTGACTATGGTTGCCGGTGTCTCTAGCTTCACATGTCTGAGAACAGAATCACCAATTACCAGAGTTTGACCCCCAGCGGGTGTGTCACCGAGTGGGGAAAAACGGTTAGACACATGAACGGGTTGGTGGTGTACCTGGGGCTTCTGTTTAGGACTACGCTTCCTCCTCACCGTTACCTAGCCGTCTTTCCCCAGCTGCTTGGGATCTGCCGGGGAACAGCTAGCGGGGCCTACGCTATCTTCGGCTGCACCAGCTACAGGGGCCTGGCTAGCTAAGGGTGAGAGCAGGGTGCAAAGCCGAGTCTCCAGTTCAGTAATCCTGGCCTCCAGAGCTGCAAATATGCTACATTTGTTACAGATATCATTACTGCTAAAGGAGGTCGAGGAGTAACTAAACATCTGACACAATGAGCAAGAAAGTGCAGAAGGGACAGGTGAAGTAGCCATGGTGCTAACGGGTCGGCTACGAGCTAAGCTAGCGAAACAGTACAGAGACAGTGAGTGAATACTTTGGCTATAAATTAGGTAGTGAGTACACAAAGTGTGCTTCGGATGAAGCACGTGAAGGTTATACTGTGAAAAAAGAATGTATTTAAAAGTTGTTAATTAAACTGCTAAGCAAATAAGCTACTCAGAAACACCACTGTGTTTGAGCAGGAACAGGAAGCGATACTATACCACAGAGCGAGCGAACACCAAGTGACAGCGCCACCGACAGGCACTTGTCAGTAATTTTTGAGTAAATGGATGTCAGTGATAAATCAGTGGTGATTCACCTACAAATGTTTTTAACAAATTTTGTTTTTTGTAGAATTCATCAGCAGCTGTGGAGAGATGCATTTGAATCTCTTCTGGTTCCACTTCTCCTTACCTGGAAGCTGAGCATTGCTGATTTCTGACAAGGACACACACCTCAGCACTTATCATGGGTGTTACATCCTCCATGCAGCAATTCCAGAGAAAACAAGAGAGCAACGACCACTCATTAAGACCAGCCAGAAATCTGTCCCTTTCTGGCAGCTGTGGAAACTTCCAATAAGAGAGTTTGCATTCTTAGAACAATGCTGGGTCAAGTGTGATGTGTCATCATATGAGGATATTACATTTTGACTTAATTCTGCTCAATGTGTTTTGATCGTTGATCCAGTATTTCAGCTTTGTGTTGTGCTGCAAGTTTAAAACCCATTGTCCTCATGAGCACAGCATCTAACAACTCTCCTTAAAAAAGTCGATTGACTTTAACTGGACACAATGGTTTCCAGTGGGAGATACATTCATCACTCATCCGTGACACTGGAGAAGTCAACTGAGTGATAAAACAATTTTCCATGGAAAATCCAGAGGGACTAAACTTTGTTGTTTCTTTGGGCTCTATTTCAGCTCTAGCAGCATCTCTCAGAAGGTGGTATTCTCTGGAGTTTAAGACCAAGACTGAACTCAAACAGTGAATTGACATTAGACTGGAATTCATAAGATGAATAGAAATACTGCTGAAGCTGAATGATTCATTCATATATGATTTTTTTTTCTCCAATTCACCAGGTCTGTATAGTTCAGTATGACTGTGGTACATGATACAATAGAATAAATACAGAAGAATAAAAACTTTGTGAATAACTTTACTCTTCTTAAAAATAACTCATAAAACAAGTAAAAGTACAAATGTGTACAAGTTAGAGACTTCCTCACTAAGATTTTAATTGTGTGTTAAAGAGAAAAATATTAGGAGGTAAAGTAGAGGATGCAGAGTCCATCATCACTGAGGCCGTCTCTCCTGCATGAAGTCCCGGTGCTGGTTTTCCAGTGTGTGCGTCTGATGGCCCAAAGCTGACTCAGAGCCGTAACACCATCCATGGCTGCAGTATGGAACAGGTGTGGGTGTGTCCTCATCTCCCAGAGGAGTCCAAACCGTCATCAAACAGCCCTACAGACACAAAAATGTGAAAATATAAACAACCAGACTATCAGCAGTGATTTAAGTACTTTAAGACCTCTGTCAAAACCATTTACAGTATATATCACAGAATTTAAGGCCTTTATAATCACAGAGCATACAGAGAAAAGTACTAAACTGAATCAATTTCAGCTTTCGTTTCTCATGATGTATATAATTAAATTTCATTATCTGTAGCTTTACCACACATTTGCCACACAAGTGTAGATACTGTAGGTTCAGTGAATGCTTAGATTGCAATGATTAGAATATACTGGACATTCAAAGCTAAGAATCAGCGCACTGTGTTAGAGGCTGGGATTTGATGAATTCATCATATATACAACCTTTGATCATCGTTTATGTCCAGTTGAGAATGAATCTGTGCACTCACATATTAAATGAACTGAAATCAGTAGTGTGATCTCCAGTCTTTATATGCTGAATGAGAGAACTGACAGCTGTTATTTTAATCAGCCTGTCTCAGTTGTTTTAACTCACAAGTATCACAAAGTAATGTGGTAACATCTGGACTGACGAGTTTACTGTCAGCATTTTAATCGCTAGTTTAAAGGCTGTAGGCTGCAGCCGTTGCTCTAACACTGTATAAATGTAACTGGCCTCAGTGCTGATTCTAATAGTCTGAGCTGCTTCCAGCTTTATTTGTGAAGAGCACAGCAGCTTACAAAACACGTAGCTAGCTGCTCGTACAGCTGCGATGTAAAACTTTCATAAGCTAAGATGACCTTACAATAACGGGGCTACGTGTGGTGATGCTAGCGTTAGCCACGTTAACACGTTACCTTCACAGGTGGTCAGACTTTGTAAACAGGCACTCAGTCAGAGGTTGGCTTCTCCGTTTCGCTGCAGGGTCCCTTCATTCTTCACATATCCGTGTCGAGCCGAGTGTAAATCCCGAGGCTGAACGGCCTTTGTACAAGCACACAGGCTTCTTAGCAGGGCGAAGCTATGAGCTAGAAACATCCAGGCTGGCAGACAGCCTGTATCTGACCAACCAATCAGAGAGCTCCTTACATCCCACGGTGTGGCTAATTTGAATAGCAGCAGCATTTTTAAAATGAAGTTGTTAATCCAACTGCTAATCCAAATGCTAATCCACATGTTAATCCCTGAGCGAACAGGAAAGGGAAATGGATTTTGAAATGCAGTTTATTAAAGTGCAATTCGAAAAAGATTTTTGAAATGCAGTTTATTAAAGTGCAATTTGAAAAAGATTTTTGAAATGAAGAATCCTCCATAGTATTTGGATTACCATAATGACGACAATATCAACGGCGCGCACAGCGTCGCAGCTTTCAGGAACCATTGGAAGTTTTAATGTTGCGCGAACCATTGAATAGTTACGGTAACCGCAACGGTGTATGCTTGGGGTTATGAAAACCTATATTTTGTTTCGGGGGAGTTCCCCATTCAAATGCATGTAAATCGTAAGAAACGCACTGTCTTGACGAAATAAAACGTTTTTATACAACTTCATATAAATAGCTGTAACTTTTGATAGAAGACTCAGACACACGTATTTATGGCTTTATCTTATCGAATTCAATATCAACGTGCTGGGCAAACAGGTTTTGCAGCTGTTTGAGCTAAGATTTTCAAGTTATTCACATAATTAAGTGTGCCTATGCCAAGAGGCACACTTATTACTATTCGTCGGATTTATTGTTCTTATTAAGTGTGCCTATGACTTCATTTGTGGTGTGTTGGCTCTCTCTAGTCGGGAGTGGTACGGCCTGTCTACCCGTATTTGGATTACCGTAATGACGACAATATCAACGGCGCGCACAGCGTCGCTGCTTTCAGGAACCATTGGAAGTTTTAAGGTTGCGCGAACCATTGAATAGTTACGGTAATCGCAAGGGTGTATGCTTGCGGTGATGAAAACCTATATGTTGTTTCGGGCGAGTTCCCCATTCAAATGCATGTAAATCGTAAGAAACGCACTGTCTTGACGAAATAAAGCGTTTTTATACAACTTCATATAAATAGCTGTAACTTTTGATAGAACACTTAGACACACGTATTTATGGCTTTATCTTATCGAATTCAATATCCCCGTGCTGGGCAAACAGGTTTTGCAGCTGTTTGAGCTAAGATTTTCAAGTTATTCACATAATGAAAACCTATACTTTGTGTCGGGCGAGAACTCCATTCAAATGCATGTAGTAGCGAGAAACGCACTAACGTGGTGAAATAAAGCATTTTTCATCAACTTCATAGAGATAGCTGTAACATTTGATAGAAGACTCAGACACACATAAATATGGCTAAGCCTTATAGAATTCTGCATCTTCGTGCTGGGAAAAAGGTTTCGTAGCTTTTTGAGCTAAGATGTTCAAGTTATTCACAAATGAAAACCTATACTTTGTGTCGGGCGAGAACTCCATTCAAATGCATGTACCAGTGAGAAACGCACTCACGTGGTGAGATAAAGTGTTTTTCAACTTTATGGCTTTCCCTTATAGAATTCACCATCTCCGTGCTGGGGAAAAATGTTTTGCAGCTTTTTGAGCTAAGATGTTCAAGTTATTCACAAATGAAAACCTAAACTTTGTTTCGGGCAAGAACTCCATTCAAATGCATGTACCAGTGAGAAACGCACTCACGTGGTGAGATAAAGCGTTTTTCATCAACTTCATAGAGATAGCTGTAACATTTGATAGAAGACTCAGACACACATAAATATGGCTTTGCCTTATAGAATTCAGCATATCCATGCTGGGAAAAAGGTTTTGCAGCTGTTTGAGCTAAGATGTTCAAGTTATTCACAAATGAAAAGCTATACTTTATGTCGGGCGAGAACTCCATTCAAATGCATGTAATAGCGAGAAACGGACAAACGTGGTGAAATAAAGTGTTTTTCATCAACTTCATAGAGATAGCTGTAACATTTGATAGAAGACTCAGACACACATAAATATGGCTTTGCCTTATAGAATTCAGCATATTCGTGCTGGGGAAATAGGTTTCGCAGCTTTTTGAGCTAAGTTGTTCAAGTTATTCACAAATGAAAACCTATACTTTGTGTCGGGCGAGAACTCCATTCAAAGGCATGTAATAGCGAGAAACGAACTAACGTGGTGAAATAAAGCGTTTTTCATCAACTTCATAGAGATAGCTGTACCAGTCAAATGCATGTACCAGTGAAAAACGCAGTAACGTGGTGAGATAAAGTGTTTTTCAACTTTATGGCTAAGCCTTATAGAATTCAGCATCTCCATGCTGGAAAAAGGGTTTTGCAGCTGTTTGAGCTAAGATGTTCAAGTTATTCACAAATGAAAACCTATACTGGTGAAATAAAGCGTTTTTCATCAAACTTCATAGAGATAGCTGTAACATTTGATAGAAGACTCAGACACACATAAATATGGCTTTCCCTTTTAGAATTCTGCATCTTCGTGCTGAGAAAAAGGCTTTGCAGCTGTTTGAGCTAAGATGTTCAAGTTATTCACAAATGAAAACCTATACTTTGTGTCGGGCGAGAACTCCATTCAAAGGCATGTAATAGCAAGAAACGAACTAACGTGGTAAAATAAAGCGTTTTTCATCAACTTCATAGAGATAGCTGTAACATTTGATAGAAGACTCAGACACACATATTTATGGCTTTCCCTTATAAAATTCGTCATCTCCATGCTGGGAAAAAGGTTTTTCAGCTTTTTGAGCTAAGATGTTCAAGTTATTCACAAATGAAAACCTATACTTTGTGTCGGGCAAAAACTCCATTCAAATGCATGTAATAGCGAGAAACGCACAAACGTGGTGAAATAAAGCGTTTTTCATCAACTTCATATAGATAGCTGTAACATTTGATAGAAGACTCAGACACACATAAATATGGCTTTGCCTTATAGAATTCAGCATCACCATGCTGGGGAAAAAGGTTTTGCAGCTGTTTGAGCTAAGATGTTCAAGTTATTCACAAATGAAAACCTATACTTTGTGTTGGGTGAGAACTCCATTCAAATGCATGTAATAGCGAGAAACGCACAAACGTGGTGAAATAAAGCGTTTTTCATCAACTTCATAGAGATAGCTGTAACATTTGATAGAAGACTCAGACACACATAAATATGGCTTTCCCTTTTAGAATTCTACATCTTCGTGCTGAGAAAAAGGTTTTGCAGCTTTTTGAGCTAAGATGTTCAAGTTATTCACAAATGAAAACCTATACTTTGTGTCGGGCGAGAACTCCATTCAAATGCATGTACCAGTGAGAAACGCAGTAACGTGGTGAGATAAAGTGTTTTTCAACTTTATGGCTAAGCCTTATAAAATTCGTCATCTCCATGCTGGGTAAAGGGTTTTGCAGCTGTTTGAGCTAAGATGTTCAAGTTATTCACAAATGAAAACCTATACTTTGTGTTGGGCGAGAACTCCATTCAAATGCATGTACCAGTGAGAAACGCACAAACGT
Source organism: Neolamprologus multifasciatus (assembly GCF_963576455.1). NCBI lineage: Eukaryota > Metazoa > Chordata > Actinopteri > Cichliformes > Cichlidae > Neolamprologus > Neolamprologus multifasciatus. The sequence goes on along the minus strand of NC_140454.1, from coordinate 174,485 downwards.
GGTGAAATAAAGCGTTTTTCATCAACTTCATAGAGATAGCTGTAACATTTGATAGAATACTCAGACACACATAAATATGGTTTTGCCTTATAGAATTCAGCATATTCATGCTGGCGAAATTGGTTTCGCAGGTGTTTGAGCTAAGATGTTCAAGTTATTCACAAATGAAAACCTATACTTTGTGTCGGGCGAGAACTCCATTCAAATGCATGTAATAGCGAGAAACGCACAAATGTGGTGAAATAAAGCGTTTTTCATCAACTTCATAGAGATAGCTGTAACATTTGATAGGAGACTCAGACACACATATTTATGGCTTTGCGTTATAGAATTCAGCATATTCGTGCTGGGGAAATAGGTTTCGCAGCTTTTTGAGCTAAGATGTTCAAGTTATTCACAAATGAAAACCTATACTTTGTGTCGGGCGAGAAATCCATTCAAAGGCATGTAATAGCGAGAAACGAAGTAACGTGGTGAAATAAAGCGTTTTTCATCAACTTCATAGAGATAGCTGTAACATTTGATAGAAGACTCAGACACACATATTTATGGCTTTCCCTTTTAGAATTCTGCATCTTCGTGCTGAGAAAAAGGTTTTGCAGCTTTTTGAGCTAAGATGTTCAAGTTATTCACAAATGAAAACCTATACTTTGTGTCGGGCGAGAACTCCATTCAAATGCATGTACCAGTGAGAAACGCAGTAACGTGGTGAGATAAAGTGTTTTTCAACTTTATGGCTAAGCCTTATAGAATTCAGCATCTCCATGCTGGGAAAAAGGTTTTGCAGCTGTTTGAGCTAAGATGTTCAAGTTATTCACAAATGAAAACCTATACAGGTGAAATAAAGCGTTTTTCATCAAACTTCATAGAGATAGCTGTAACATTTGATAGAAGACTCAGACACACATAAATATGGCTTTGCCTTATAGAATTCAGCATATTCGTGCTGGGGAAATAGGTTTTGCAGCTGTTTGAGCTAAGATGTTCAAGTTATTCACAAATGAAAACCTATACTTTGTGTCGGGCGAAAACTCCATTCAAAGGCATGTAATAGCGAGAAACGAAGTAACGTGGTGAAATAAAGCGTTTTTCATCAACTTCATAGAGATAGCTGTAACATTTGATAGAAGACTCAGACACACATATTTATGGCTTTCCCTTTTAGAATTCTGCATCTTCGTGCTGGGAAAAAGGTTTTGCAGCTGTTTGAAGTAAGATGTTCAAGTTATTCACAAATGAAAACCTATACTTTGTGTCGGGCGAGAACTCCATTCAAATGCATGTACCAGTGAGAAACGCAGTAACGTGGTGAGATAAAGTGTTTTTCAACTTTATGGCTAAGCCTTATAGAATTCAGCATCTCCATGCTGGGAAAAAGGTTTTGCAGCTGTTTGAGCTAAGATGTTCAAGTTATTCACAAATGAAAACCTATACTGGTGAAATAAAGCGTTTTTCATCAAACTTCATAGAGATAGCTGTAACATTTGATAGAAGACTCAGACACACATAAATATGGCTTTGCCTTATAGAATTCAGCATATTCGTGCTGGGGAAATAGGTTTTGCAGCTGTTTGAGCTAAGATGTTCAAGTTATTCACAAATGAAAACCTATACTTTGTGTCGGCCGAAAACTCCATTCAAAGGCATGTAATAGCGAGAAACGAAGTAACGTGGTGAAATAAAGCGTTTTTCATCAACTTCATAGAGATAGCTGTAACATTTGATAGAAGACTCAGACACACATGAATATGGCTTTGCCTTATAGAATCCAGCATATTCGTGCTGGGGAAAAAGGTTTCGCAGCTGTTTGAGCTAAGATGTACAAGTTATTCACAAATGAAAACCTATACTTTGTGTCGGGCGAGAACTCTATTCAAATGCATGTAATAGCGAGAAACGAACTAACGTGGTGAAATAAAGCGTTTTTCATCAAACTTCATAGAGATAGCTGTAACATTTGATAGAAGACTCAGACACACATAAATATGGCTTTCCCTTTTAGAATTCTGCATCTTCGTGCTGAGAAAAAGGCTTTGCAGCTGTTTGAGCTAAGATGTTCAAGTTATTCACAAATGTAAACCTATACTTTGTGTCGGGCGAGAACTCCATTCAAAGGCATGTAATAGCGAGAAACGAACTAACGTGGTGAAATAAAACGTTTTTCATCAACTTCATAGAGACAGCTGTAACATTTGATAGAAGACTCAGACACACATATTTATGGCTTTCCCTTATAGAATTCTGCATCTTTGTGCTGGGAAAAAGGTTTTGCAGCTGTTTGAGCTAAGATGTTCAAGTTATTCACAAATGAAAACCTATACTTTGTGTCGGGCGAGAACTCCATTCAAATGCATGTAACAGTGAGAAACGCACTAACTGGTGAGACAGAGTGTTTTTCAACTTTATGGCTAAGCCTTATAAAATTCGTCATCTCCATGCTGGGAAAAAGGTTTTGCAGCTTTTTGAGCTAAGATGTTCAAGTTATTCACAAATGAAAACCTATACTTTGTGTCGGGCGAAAACTCCATTCAAATGCATGTAATAGCGAGAAACGCACAAACGTGGTGAAATAAAGCGTTTTTCATCAACTTCATATAGATAGCTGTAACATTTGATAGGAGACTCAGACACACATATTTATGGCTTTGCGTTATAGAATTCAGCATATTCGTGCTGGGGAAATAGGTTTTGCAGCTTTTTGAGCTAAGATGTTCAAGTTATTCACAAATGAAAACCTATACTTTGTGTCGGGCGAGAAATCCATTCAAAGGCATGTAATAGCGAGAAACGAACTAACGTGGTGAAATAAAGCGTTTTTCATCAACTTCATAGAGATAGCTGTAACATTTGATAGAAGACTCAGACACACATATTTATGGCTTTGCCTTATAGAATTCTGCATCTTCGTGCTGGGAAAAAGGTTTTGCAGCTGTTTGAGCTAAGATGTTCAAGTTATTCACAAATGAAAACCTATACTTTGTGTCGGGCGAGAACTCTATTCAAATGCATGTAATAGCGAGAAACGAACTAACGTGGTGAAATAAAGCGTTTTTCATCAACTTCATAGAGATAGCTGTAACATTTGATGGAAGACTCAGACACACATAAATATGGCTAAGCCTTATAGAATTCAGCATATTCGTGCTGGAGAAATAGGTTTTGTAGCTGTTTGAGCTAAGATGTTCAAGTTATTCACAAATGAAAACCTATACTTTGTGTCGGGCGAGAACTCCATTCAAAGGCATGTAATAGCGAGAAACGAACTAACGTGGTGAAATAAAGCGTTTTTCATCAACTTCATAGAGATAGCTGTAACATTTGATAGAAGACTCAGACACACATATTTATGGCTAAGCCTTATAGAATTCCCCATCTCCATGCTGGGAAAAAAGGTTTTGCAGCTGTTTGAGCTTAGATGTTCAAGTTATTCACAAATGAAAACCTATACTTTGTGTCGGGCGAGAACTCCATTCAAATGCATGTAACAGTGAGAAACGCACTAACGTGGTGAGATAAAGCGTTTTTCATCAACTTAATAGAGATAGCTGTAACATTTGATAGAAGACTCAGTCACACATGAATATGGCTTTGCCTTATAGAATTCTGCATCTTCGTGCTGGGGAAATAGGTTTTGCAGCTGTTTGAGCTAAGATGTTCAAGTTATTCACAAATGAAAACCTATACTTTGTGTCGAGCGAGAACTCCATTCAAATGCATGTAACAGTGAGAAACGCAGTAACGTGGTGAGATAGAGTGTTTTTAAACTTTATGGCTAAGCCTTATAAAATTCGTCATCTCCATGCTGGGAAAAGGGTTTTGCAGCTGTTTGAGCTAAGATGTTCAAGTTATTCACAAATGAAAACCTATACTTTGTGTTGGGCGAGAACTCCATTCAAATGCATGTACCAGTGAGAAACGCACAAACGTGATGAAATAAAGCGTTTTTCATCAACTTCATAGAGATAGCTGTAACATTTGATAGAATACTCAGACACACATAAATATGGTTTTGCCTTATAGAATTCAGCATATTCGTGCTGGCGAAATTGGTTTCGCAGCTGTTTGAGCTAAGATGTACAAGTTATTCACAAATGAAAACCTATACTTTGTGTCGGGCGAGAACTCCATTCAAATGCATGTAACAGTGAGAAACGCACTAACGTGGTGAAATAAAGCGTTTTTCATCAACTTCATAGAGATAGCTGTAACATTTGATAGAATACTCAGACACACATAAATATGGTTTTGCCTTATAGAATTCAGCATATTCGTGCTGGCGAAATTGGTTTCGCAGCTGTTTGAGCTAAGATGTACAAGTTATTCACAAATGAAAACCGATACTTTGTGTCGGGCGAGAACTCCATTCAAATGCATGTAACAGTGAGAAACGCACTAACGTGGTGAAATAAAGCGTTTTTCATCAACTTCATAGAGATAGCTGTAACATTTGATAGAAGACTCAGACACACATGAATATGGCTTTGCCTTATAGAATCCAGCATATTCGTGCTGGGGAAAAAGGTTTCGCAGCTGTTTGAGCTAAGATGTACAAGTTATTCACAAATGAAAACCTATACTTTGTGTCGGGCGAGAACTCCATTCAAATGCATGTACCAGTGAGAAACGCACTAACGTGGTGAGATAAAGTGTTTTTCAACTTTATGATTAAGCCTTATAGAATTCAGCATCTCCATGCTGGAAAAAAGGTTTTGCAGCTGTTTGAGCTAAGATGTTCAAGTTATTCACAAATGAAAACCTATACTTTGTGTCGGGCGAAAACTCCATTCAAAGGCATGTAATAGCGAGAAACGAAGTAACGTGGTGAAATAAAGCGTTCTTCATCAACTTCATAGAGATAGCTGTAACATTTGATAAAAGACTCAGACACACATATTTATGGCTTTCCCTTATAGAATTCCCCATCTCCATGCTGGGAAAAAAGGTTTTGCAGCTTTTTGAGCTTAGATGTTCAAGTTATTCACAAATGAAAACCTATACTTTGTGTCGGGCGAGAACTCCATTCAAATGCATGTAACAGTGAGAAACGCACTAACGTGGTGAGATAGAGTGTTTTTCAACTTTATGGCTAAGCCTTATAGAATTCAGCATCTCCATGCTAGAAAAAAAGATTTTGCAGCTGTTTGAGCTAAGATGTTCAAATTATTCACAAATGAAAACCTATACTTTGTGTCGGGCGAGAACTCCATTCAAAGGCATGTAATAGCGAGAAACGAACTAACGTGGTGAAATAAAGCGTTTTTCATCAACTTCATAGAGATAGCTGTAACATTTGATAGAAGACTCAGACACACATAAATATGGTTTTCCCTTATAGAATTCAGCATATTCGTGCTGGCGAAATTGGTTTCGCAGCTGTTTGAGCTAAGATGTTCAAATTATTCACAAATGAAAACCTATACTTTGTGTCGGGCGAGAACTCCATTCAAATGCATGTACCAGTGAAAAACGCAGTAACGTGGTGAGATAAAGTGTTTTTCAACTTTATGGCTAAGCCTTATAGAATTCAGCATCTCCATGCTGGAAAAAGGGTTTTGCAGCTGTTTGAGCTAAGATGTTCAAGTTATTCACAAATGAAAACCTATACTTTGTGTCGGGCGAGAACTCCATTCAAAGGCATGTAATAGCGAGAAACGAACTAACGTGGTGAAATAAAGCGTTTTTCATCAACTTCATAGAGATAGCTGTAACATTTGATAGAAGACTCAGACACTCATAAATATGGCTTTGCCTTATAGAATTCAGCATATGCGTGCTGGGGAAATAGGTTTCGCAGCTTTTTGAGCTAAGATGTTCAAGTTATTCACAAATGAAAACCTATACTTTGTGTCGGGCGAGAACTCCATTCAAATGCATGTACCAGTGAGAAACGCACTAACGTGGTGTGAGATAAAGTGTTTTTCATCAACTTCATAGAGATAGCTGAAACATTTGATAGAAGACTCAGACACACATAAATATGGCTTTGCCTTATAGAATTCAGCATCTCCATGCTGGGGAAAAAGGTTTTGCAGCTGTTTGAGCTAAGATGTACAAGTTATTCACATATGAAAACTTATACTTTGTGTCGGGCGAGAACTCCATTCAAATGCATGTAACAGTGAGAAACGCACTAACGTGGTGAGATAGAGTGTTTTTCAACTTTATGGCTAAGCCTTATAGAATTCAGCATCTCCATGCTAGAAAAAAAGCTTTTGCAGCTGTTTGAGCTAAGATGTTCAAGTTATTCACAAATGAAAACCTATACTTTGTGTCGGGCGAGAACTCCATTCAAATGCATGTAATAGCGAGAAACGCACAAACGTGGTGAAATTAGGCGTTTTTCATCAACTTCATAGAGATAGCTGTAACATTTGATAGAAGACTCAGATACATAAATATGGCGTTGCCTTATAGAATTCAGCATATTCGTGCTGGGGAAATAGGTTTCGCAGCTTTTTGAGCTAAGATGTTCAAGTTATTCACAAATGAAAACTTATACTTTGTGTCGGGCGAGAACTCCATTCAAATGCATGTACCAGTGAAAAACGCAGTAACGTGGTGAGATAAAGTGTTTTTCAACTTTATGGCTAAGCCTTATAGAATTCAGCATCTCCATGCTGGAAAAAGGGTTTTGCAGCTGTTTGAGCTAAGATGTTCAAGTTATTCACAAATGAAAACCTATACTTTGTTTCGGGCGAGAACTCCATTCAAATGCATGTACCAGTGAGAAACGCACTAAAGTGGTGAGATAGAGTGTTTTTCAACTTTATGGCTAAGCCTTATAGAATTCAGCATCTCCATGCTAGAAAAAAAGCTTTTGCAGCTGTTTGAGCTAAGATGTTCAAATTATTCACAAATGAAAACCTATACTTTGTGTCGGGCGAGAACTCCATTCAAAGGCATGTAATAGCGAGAAACGAACTAACGTGGTGAAATAAAGCGTTTTTCATCAACTTTATAGAGATAGCTGTAACATTTGATAGAATACTCAGACACACATAAATATGGTTTTCCCTTATAGAATTCAGCATATTCGTGCTGGCGAAATTGGTTTCGCAGCTGTTTGAGCTAAGATGTTCAAATTATTCACAAATGAAAACCTATACTTTGTGTCGGGCGAGAACTCCATTCAAATGCATGTACCAGTGAAAAACGCAGTAACGTGGTGAGATAAAGTGTTTTTCAACTTTATGGCTAAGCCTTATAGAATTCAGCATCTCCATGCTGGAAAAAGGGTTTTGCAGCTGTTTGAGCTAAGATGTTCAAGTTATTCACAAATGAAAACCTATACTTTGTGTCGGGCGAGAACTCCATTCAAAGGCATGTAATAGCGAGAAACGAACTAACGTGGTGAAATAAAGCGTTTTTCATCAACTTCATAGAGATAGCTGTAACATTTGATAGAAGACTCAGACACTCATAAATATGGCTTTGCCTTATAGAATTCAGCATATGCGTGCTGGGGAAATAGGTTTCGCAGCTTTTTGAGCTAAGATGTTCAAGTTATTCACAAATGAAAACCTATACTTTGTGTCGGGCGAGAACTCCATTCAAATGCATGTACCAGTGAGAAACGCACTAACGTGGTGTGAGATAAAGTGTTTTTCATCAACTTCATAGAGATAGCTGAAACATTTGATAGAAGACTCAGACACACATAAATATGGCTTTGCCTTATAGAATTCAGCATCTCCATTCTGGGGAAAAAGGTTTTGCAGCTGTTTGAGCTAAGATGTACAAGTTATTCACATATGAAAACTTATACTTTGTGTCGGGCGAGAACTCCATTCAAATGCATGTAACAGTGAGAAACGCACTAACGTGGTGAGATAGAGTGTTTTTCAACTTTATGGCTAAGCCTTATAGAATTCAGCATCTCCATGCTAGAAAAAAAGCTTTTGCAGCTGTTTGAGCTAAGATGTTCAAGTTATTCACAAATGAAAACCTATACTTTGTGTCGGGCGAGAACTCCATTCAAAGGTATGTAATAGCGAGAAACGCACAAACGTGGTGAAATAAAGCGTTTTTCATCAACTTCATAGAGATAGCTGTAACATTTGATAGAAGACTCAGACACACATAAATATGGCTTTGCCATATAGAATACAGCATATTCGTGCTGGGGAAATAGGTTTCGCAGCTTTTTGAGCTAAGATGTTCAAATTATTCACAAATGAAAACCTATACTTTGTTTCGGGCGAGAACTCCATTCAAATGCATGTACCAGTGAGAAACGCACTAAAGTGGTGAGATAGAGTGTTTTTCAACTTTATGGCTAAGCCTTATAGAATTCAGCATCTCCATGCTAGAAAAAAAGCTTTTGCAGCTGTTTGAGCTAAGATGTTCAAATTATTCACAAATGAAAACCTATACTTTGTGTCGGGCGAGAACTCCATTCAAAGGCATGTAATAGCGAGAAACGAACTAACGTGGTGAAATAAAGCGTTTTTCATCAACTTTATAGAGATAGCTGTAACATTTGATAGAATACTCAGACACACATAAATATGGTTTTCCCTTATAGAATTCAGCATATTCGTGCTGGCGAAATTGGTTTCGCAGCTGTTTGAGCTAAGATGTTCAAATTATTCACAAATGAAAACCTATACTTTGTGTCGGGCGAGAACTCCATTCAAATGCATGTACCAGTGAAAAACGCAGTAACGTGGTGAGATAAAGTGTTTTTCAACTTTATGGCTAAGCCTTATAGAATTCAGCATCTCCATGCTGGAAAAAGGGTTTTGCAGCTGTTTGAGCTAAGATGTTCAAGTTATTCACAAATGAAAACCTATACTTTGTGTCGGGCGAAAACTCCATTCAAAGGCATGTAATAGCGAGAAACGAAGTAACGTGGTGAAATAAAGCGTTTTTCATCAACTTCATAGAGATAGCTGTAACATTTGATAGAAGACTCAGACACACATATTTATGGCTTTCCCTTTTAGAATTCTGCATCTTCGTGCTGGGAAAAAGGTTTTGCAGCTGTTTGAAGTAAGATGTTGAAGTTATTCACAAATGAAAACCTATACTTTGTGTCGGGCGAGAACTCCATTCAAATGCATGCACCAGTGAGAAACGCAGTAACGTGGTGAGATAAAGTGTTTTTCAACTTTATGGCTAAGCCTTATAGAATTCAGCATCTCCATGCTGGGAAAAAGGTTTTGCAGCTGTTTGAGCTAAGATGTTCAAGTTATTCACAAATGAAAACCTATACTTTGTGTTGGCCGAAAACTCCATTCAAAGGCATGTAATAGCGAGAAACGAAGTAACGTGGTGAAATAAAGCGTTTTTCATCAACTTCATAGAGATAGCTGTAACATTTGATAGAAGACTCAGACACACATAAATATGGCTTTGCCTTATAGAATTCTGCATCTTCGTGCTGGGAAAAAGGTTTTGCAGCTGTTTGAGCTAAGATGTTCAAGTTATTCACAAATGAAAACCTATACTTTGTGTCGGGCGAGAACTCTATTCAAATGCATGTAATAGCGAGAAACGAACTAACGTGGTGAAATAAAGCGTTTTTCATCAACTTCATAGAGATAGCTGTAACATTTGATGGAAGACTCAGACACACATAAATATGGCTAAGCCTTATAGAATTCAGCATATTCGTGCTGGAGAAATAGGTTTTGTAGCTGTTTGAGCTAAGATGTTCAAGTTATTCACAAATGAAAACCTATACTTTGTGTCGGGCGAGAACTCCATTCAAAGGCATGTAATAGCGAGAAACGAACTAACGTGGTGAAATAAAGCGTTTTTCATCAACTTCATAGAGATAGCTGTAACATTTGATAGAAGACTCAGACACACATGAATATGGCTTTGCCTTATAGAATTCTGCATCTTCGTGCTGGGGAAATAGGTTTTGCAGCTGTTTGAGCTAAGATGTTCAAGTTATTCACAAATGAAAACCTATACTTTGTGTCGAGCGAGAACTCCATTCAAATGCATGTAACAGTGAGAAACGCAGTAACGTGGTGAGATAGAGTGTTTTTCAACTTTATGGCTAAGCCTTATAAAATTCGTCATCTCCATGCTGGGAAAAGGGTTTTGCAGCTGTTTGAGCTAAGATGTTCAAGTTATTCACAAATGAAAACCTATACTTTGTGTTGGGCGAGAACTCCATTCAAATGCATGTACCAGTGAGAAACGCACAAACGTGATGAAATAAAGCGTTTTTCATCAACTTCATAGAGATAGCTGTAACATTTGATAGAATACTCAGACACACATAAATATGGTTTTGCCTTATAGAATTCAGCATATTCGTGCTGGGCGAAATTGGTTTCGCAGCTGTTTGAGCTAAGATGTACAAGTTATTCACAAATGAAAACCTATACTTTGTGTCGGGCGAGAACTCCATTCAAATGCATGTAACAGTGAGAAACGCACTAACGTGGTGAAATAAAGCGTTTTTCATCAACTTCATAGAAATAGCTGTAACATTTGATAGAATACTCAGACACACATAAATATGGTTTTGCCTTATAGAATTCAGCATATTCGTGCTGGCGAAATTGGTTTCGCAGCTGTTTGAGCTAAGATGTACAAGTTATTCACAAATGAAAACCGATACTTTGTGTCGGGCGAGAACTCCATTCAAATGCATGTAACAGTGAGAAACGCACTAACGTGGTGAAATAAAGCGTTTTTCATCAACTTCATAGAGATAGCTGTAACATTTGATAGAAGACTCAGACACACATGAATATGGCTTTGCCTTATAGAATCCAGCATATTCGTGCTGGGGAAAAAGGTTTCGCAGCTGTTTGAGCTAAGATGTACAAGTTATTCACAAATGAAAACCTATACTTTGTGTCGGGCGAGAACTCCATTCAAATGCATGTACCAGTGAGAAACGCACTAACGTGGTGAGATAAAGTGTTTTTCAACTTTATGATTAAGCCTTATAGAATTCAGCATCTCCATGCTGGAAAAAAGGTTTTGCAGCTGTTTGAGCTAAGATGTTCAAGTTATTCACAAATGAAAACCTATACTTTGTGTCGGGCGAAAACTCCATTCAAAGGCATGTAATAGCGAGAAACGAAGTAACGTGGTGAAATAAAGCGTTCTTCATCAACTTCATAGAGATAGCTGTAACATTTGATAAAAGACTCAGACACACATAATTTATGGCTTTCCCTTATAGAATTCCCCATCTCCATGCTGGGAAAAAGGTTTTGCAGCTTTTTGAGCTTAGATGTTCAAGTTATTCACAAATGAAAACCTATACTTTGTGTCGGGCGAGAACTCCATTCAAATGCATGTACCAGTGAGAAACGCACTAACGTGGTGAGATAGAGTGTTTTTCAACTTTATGGCTAAGCCTTATAGAATTCATGCATCTCCATGCTAGAAAAAAAGATTTTGCAGCTGTTTGAGCTAAGATGTTCAAATTATTCACAAATGAAAACCTATACTTTGTGTCGGGCGAGAACTCCATTCAAAGGCATGTAATAGCGAGAAACGAACTAACGTGGTGAAATAAAGCGTTTTTCATCAACTTCATAGAGATAGCTGTAACATTTGATAGAAGACTCAGACACACATAAATATGGCTTTTCCCTTATAGAATTCAGCATATTCGTGCTGGCGAAATTGGTTTCGCAGCTGTTTGAGCTAAGATGTTCAAATTATTCACAAATGAAAACCTATACTTTGTGTCGGGCGAGAACTCCATTCAAATGCATGTACCAGTGAAAAACGCAGTAACGTGGTGAGATAAAGTGTTTTTCAACTTTATGGCTAAGCCTTATAGAATTCAGCATCTCCATGCTGGAAAAAGGGTTTTGCAGCTGTTTGAGCTAAGATGTTCAAGTTATTCACAAATGAAAACCTATACTTTGTGTCGGGCGAGAACTCCATTCAAAGGCATGTAATAGCGAGAAACGAACTAACGTGGTGAAATAAAGCGTTTTTCATCAACTTCATAGAGATAGCTGTAACATTTGATAGAAGACTCAGACACTCATAAATATGGCTTTGCCTTATAGAATTCAGCATATGCGTGCTGGGGAAATAGGTTTCGCAGCTTTTTGAGCTAAGATGTTCAAGTTATTCACAAATGAAAACCTATACTTTGTGTCGGGCGAGAACTCCATTCAAATGCATGTACCAGTGAGAAACGCACTAACGTGGTGTGAGATAAAGTGTTTTTCATCAACTTCATAGAGATAGCTGAAACATTTGATAGAAGACTCAGACACACATAAATATGGCTTTGCCTTATAGAATTCAGCATCTCCATGCTGGGGAAAAAGGTTTTGCAGCTGTTTGAGCTAAGATGTACAAGTTATTCACATATGAAAACTTATACTTTGTGTCGGGCGAGAACTCCATTCAAATGCATGTAACAGTGAGAAACGCACTAACGTGGTGAGATAGAGTGTTTTTCAACTTTATGGCTAAGCCTTATAGAATTCAGCATCTCCATGCTAGAAAAAAAGCTTTTGCAGCTGTTTGAGCTAAGATGTTCAAGTTATTCACAAATGAAAACCTATACTTTGTGTCGGGCGAGAACTCCATTCAAAGGTATGTAATAGCGAGAAACGCACAAACGTGGTGAAATAAAGCGTTTTTCATCAACTTCATAGAGATAGCTGTAACATTTGATAGAAGACTCAGACACACATAAATATGGCTTTGCCATATAGAATACAGCATATTCGTGCTGGGGAAATAGGTTTCGCAGCTTTTTGAGCTAAGATGTTCAAATTATTCACAAATGAAAACCTATACTTTGTTTCGGGCGAGAACTCCATTCAAATGCATGTACCAGTGAGAAACGCACTAAAGTGGTGAGATAGAGTGTTTTTCAACTTTATGGCTAAGCCTTATAGAATTCAGCATCTCCATGCTAGAAAAAAAGCTTTTGCAGCTGTTTGAGCTAAGATGTTCAAATTATTCACAAATGAAAACCTATACTTTGTGTCGGGCGAGAACTCCATTCAAAGGCATGTAATAGCGAGAAACGAACTAACGTGGTGAAATAAAGCGTTTTTCATCAACTTTATAGAGATAGCTGTAACATTTGATAGAATACTCAGACACACATAAATATGGTTTTCCCTTATAGAATTCAGCATATTCGTGCTGGCGAAATTGGTTTCGCAGCTGTTTGAGCTAAGATGTTCAAATTATTCACAAATGAAAACCTATACTTTGTGTCGGGCGAGAACTCCATTCAAATGCATGTACCAGTGAAAAACGCAGTAACGTGGTGAGATAAAGTGTTTTTCAACTTTATGGCTAAGCCTTATAGAATTCAGCATCTCCATGCTGGAAAAAGGGTTTTGCAGCTGTTTGAGCTAAGATGTTCAAGTTATTCACAAATGAAAACCTATACTTTGTGTCGGGCGAGAACTCCATTCAAAGGCATGTAATAGCGAGAAACGAACTAACGTGGTGAAATAAAGCGTTTTTCATCAACTTCATAGAGATAGCTGTAACATTTGATAGAAGACTCAGACACTCATAAATATGGCTTTGCCTTATAGAATTCAGCATATGCGTGCTGGGGAAATAGGTTTCGCAGCTTTTTGAGCTAAGATGTTCAAGTTATTCACAAATGAAAACCTATACTTTGTGTCGGGCGAGAACTCCATTCAAATGCATGTACCAGTGAGAAACGCACTAACGTGGTGTGAGATAAAGTGTTTTTCATCAACTTCATAGAGATAGCTGAAACATTTGATAGAAGACTCAGACACACATAAATATGGCTTTGCCTTATAGAATTCAGCATCTCCATGCTGGGGAAAAAGGTTTTGCAGCTGTTTGAGCTAAGATGTACAAGTTATTCACATATGAAAACTTATACTTTGTGTCGGGCGAGAACTCCATTCAAATGCATGTAACAGTGAGAAACGCACTAACGTGGTGAGATAGAGTGTTTTTCAACTTTATGGCTAAGCCTTATAGAATTCAGCATCTCCATGCTAGAAAAAAAGCTTTTGCAGCTGTTTGAGCTAAGATGTTCAAGTTATTCACAAATGAAAACCTATACTTTGTGTCGGGCGAGAACTCCATTCAAAGGTATGTAATAGCTGAAACGCACAAACGTGGTGAAATAAAGCGTTTTTCATCAACTTCATAGAGATAGCTGTAACATTTGATAGAAGACTCAGACACACATAAATATGGCTTTGCCATATAGAATACAGCATATTCGTGCTGGGGAAATAGGTTTCGCAGCTTTTTGAGCTAAGATGTTCAAGTTATTCACAAATGAAAACCTATACTTTGTGTCGGGCGAGAAATCCATTCAAATGCATGTAATAGCGAGAAACGCACAAACGTGGTGAAATAAAGCGTTTTTCATCAACTTCATAGAGATAGCTGTAACATTTGATAGAATACTCAGACACACATAAATATGGTTTTGCCTTATAGAATTCAGCATATTCATGCTGGCAAAATTGGTTTCGCAGCTGTTTGAGCTAAGATGTTCAAGTTATTCACAAATGAAAACCTATACTTTGTTTCGGGCGAGAACTCCATTCAAATGCATGTAATAGCGAGAAACGCACAAACGTGGTGAAATAAAGCGTTTTTCATCAACTTCATAGAGATAGCTGTAACATTTGATAGGAGACTCAGACACACATATTTATGGCTTTGCGTTATAGAATTCAGCATATTCGTGCTGGGGAAATAGGTTTCGCAGCTTTTTGAGCTAAGATGTTCAAGTTATTCACAAATGAAAACCTATACTTTGTGTCGGGCGAGAAATCCATTCAAATGGATGTACCAGTGAAAAACGCACTAACTGGTGAGATAAAGTGTTTTTCAACTTTATGGCTAAGTCTTATAGAATTCTGCATCTCCATGCTGGAAAAAAGGTTTTGCAGCTGTTTGAGCTAAGATGTTCAAGTTATTCACAAATGAAAACCTATACTTTGTGTCGGGGGAGAACTCCATTCAAATGCATGTAATAGCGAGAAACGCACAAACGTGGTGAAATACAGCGTTTTTCATCAACTTCATAGAGATAGCTGTAACATTTGATAGAAGACTCAGACACACATAAATATGGCTTTGCCTTATAGAATTCAGCATATTCATGCGGGGGTAATAGGTTTCGCAGCTTTTTGAGCTAAGATGTTCAAGTTATTCACAAATGAAAACCTATACTTTGTGTCGGGCGAGAACTCCATTCAAATGCATGTACCAGTGAGAAACGCACTAACGTGGTGAGATAAAGTGTTTTTCAACTTTATGGCTAAGCCTTATAGAATTCTGCATCTCCATGCTGGAAAAAAAGGTTTTGCAGCTGTTTGAGCTAAGATGTTCAAGTTATTCACAAATGAAAACCTATACTTTGTGTCGGGCGAGAACTCCATTCAAATGCATGTAATAGCGAGAAACGAAATAACGTGGTGAAATAAAGCGTTTTTCATCAACTTCATAGAGATAGCTGTAACATTTGATAGAAGACTCAGACACACATAAATATGGCTTTGCCTTATAGAATTCAGCATATTCGTGCTGGGGAAATGGTTTCGCAGCTGTTTGAGCTAAGATGTACAAGTTATTCACAAATGAAAACCTATACTTTGTGTCGGGCGAGAACTCCATTCAAATGCATGTACCAGTGAAAAACGCAGTAACGTGGTGAGATAAAGTGTTTTTCAACTTTATGGCTAAGCCTTATAGAATTCAGCATCTCCATGCTGGAAAAAGGGTTTTGCAGCTGTTTGAGCTAAGATGTTCAAGTTATTCACAAATGAAAACCTATACTTTGTGTCGGGCGAGAACTCCATTCAAAGGCATGTAATAGCGAGAAACGAACTAACGTGGTGAAATAAAGCGTTTTTCATCAACTTCATAGAGATAGCTGTAACATTTGATAGAAGACTCAGACACTCATAAATATGGCTTTGCCTTATAGAATTCAGCATATGCGTGCTGGGGAAATAGGTTTCGCAGCTTTTTGAGCTAAGATGTTTAAGTTATTCACAAATGAAAACCTATACTTTGTGTCGGGCGAGAACTCCATTCAAATGCATGTACCAGTGAGAAACGCACTAACGTGGTGAGATAAAGTGTTTTTCAACTTTATGGCTAAGCCTTATAGAATTCTGCATCTCCATGCTGGAAAAAAAGGTTTTGCAGCTGTTTGAGCTAAGATGTTCAAGTTATTCACAAATGAAAACCTATACTTTGTGTCGGGCGAGAACTCCATTCAAATGCATGTAATAGCGAGAAACGAAATAACGTGGTGAAATAAAGCGTTTTTCATCAACTTCATAGAGATAGCTGTAACATTTGATAGAAGACTCAGACACACATAAATATGGCTTTGCCTTATAGAATTCAGCATATTCGTGCTGGGGAAATGGTTTCGCAGCTGTTTGAGCTAAGATGTACAAGTTATTCACAAATGAAAACCTATACTTTGTGTCGGGCGAGAACTCCATTCAAATGCATGTACCAGTGAAAAACGCAGTAACGTGGTGAGATAAAGTGTTTTTCAACTTTATGGCTAAGCCTTATAGAATTCAGCATCTCCATGCTGGAAAAAGGGTTTTGCAGCTGTTTGAGCTAAGATGTTCAAGTTATTCACAAATGAAAACCTATACTTTGTGTCGGGCGAGAACTCCATTCAAAGGCATGTAATAGCGAGAAACGAACTAACGTGGTGAAATAAAGCGTTTTTCATCAACTTCATAGAGATAGCTGTAACATTTGATAGAAGACTCAGACACTCATAAATATGGCTTTGCCTTATAGAATTCAGCATATGCGTGCTGGGGAAATAGGTTTCGCAGCTTTTTGAGCTAAGATGTTTAAGTTATTCACAAATGAAAACCTATACTTTGTGTCGGGCGAGAACTCCATTCAAATGCATGTACCAGTGAGAAAAGCACTAACGTTGTGTGAGATAAAGTGTTTTTCATCAACTTCATAGAGATAGCTGAAACATTTGATAGAAGACTCAGACACACATAAATATGGCTTTGCCTTATAGAATTCAGCATCTCCATGCTGGGGAAAAAGTTTTTGCAGCTGTTTGAGCTAAGATGTACAAGTTATTCACATATGAAAACTTATACTTTGTGTCGGGCGAGAACTCCATTCAAATGCATGTAACAGTGAGAAACGCACTAACGTGGTGAGATAGAGTGTTTTTCAACTTTATGGCTAAGCCTTATAGAATTTAGCATCTCCATGCTAGAAAAAAAGCTTTTGCAGCTGTTTGAGCTAAGATGTTCAAGTTATTCACAAATGAAAACCTATACTTTGTGTCGGGCGAGAACTCCATTCAAAGGTATGTAATAGCGAGAAACGAACTAACGTGGTGAAATAAAGCGTTTTTCATCAACTTCATAGAGATAGCTGTAACATTTGATAGAAGACTCAGACACACATGAATATGGCTTTGCCTTATAGAATCCAGCATATTCGTGCTGGGGAAATAGGTTTCGCCGTTTTTTGAGCTAAGATGTTCAAGTTATTCACAAATGAAAACCTATACTTTGTGTCGGGCGAGAACTCCATTCAAATGCATGTACCAGTGAGAAACGCAGTAACGTGGTGAGATAAAGTGTTTTTCAACTTTATGGCTAAGCCTTTTAGAACTCTGCATCTTCGTGCTGGGAAAAAGGTTTTGCAGCTGTTTGAGCTAAGATGTACAAGTTATCCACAAATGAAAACCTATACTTTGTGTCGGGCGAGAACTCCATTCAAATGCATGTAATAGCGAGAAACGCACAAACGTGGTGAAATTAGGCGTTTTTCATCAACTTCATAGAGATAGCTGTAACATTTGATAGAAGACTCAGATACATAAATATGGCTTTGCCTTATAGAATTCAGCATCCCGTGCTGGGCAAACAGGCTTTGAAGCTGTTTGAGCTAAGATTTTCAAGTTATTCACATAATGAAAACTTATACTTTGTTTCGGGCGAGTTCCCCATTCAAATGCATGTAATCGTAGGAAACGCAGTGTCTTGACGAAATAAAGCGTTTTTGTACAACTTCATATAAATAGCTGTAAGTCTTGATAGAAGAAGCATACACACATATTTAAGGCGTTATCTTATACAGTTCAAGATCCCCGTGCTGGGCAAACAGGTTTTGAAGCTGTTTGAGCTAAGATTTTCAAGTTATTCACATAATGAAAACCTATACTTTGTTTCGGGCGAGTTCCCCATTCAAATGCATGTAATCGTAGGAAACGCACTGTCTTGACGAAATAAAGCGTTTTTGTACAACTTTATATAAATAGCTGTAAGTTTTGATAGACGACTCAGACACACATATTTAAGGCGTTATCTTATACAGTTCAAGATCCCCGTGCTGGGCAAACAGGTTTTGAAGCTGTTTGAGCTAAGATTTTCAAGTTATTCACATAATGAAAACCTATACTTTGTTTCGGGCGAGTTCCCCATTCAAATGCATGTAATCGTAGGAAACGCAGTGTCTTGACGAAATAAAGCGTTTTTGTACAACTTCATGGAGATAGCTGTAACATTTGATAGAAGACTCAGACACACATATTTATGGCTTTCCCTTTTAGAACTCTGCATCTTCGTGCTGGGAAAAAGGTTTTGCAGCTGTTTGAGCTAAGATGTACAAGTTATCCACAAATGAAAACCTATACTTTGTGTCGGGCGAGAACTCCATTCAAATGCATGTAATAGCGAGAAACGCACAAACGTGGTGAAATAAAGCGTTTTTGTACAACTTCATATAAATAGCTGTAAGTTTTGATAGACGACTCAGACACACATATTTAAGGCGTTATTTTATACAGTTCAAGATCCCCGTGCTGGGCAAACAGGTTTTGAAGCTGTTTGAGCTAAGATTTTCAAGTTATTCACATAATGAAAACTTATACTTTGTTTCGGGCGAGTTCCCCATTCAAATGCATGTAATCGTAGGAAACGCAGTGTCTTGACGAAATAAAGCGTTTTTGTACAACTTCATATAAATAGCTGTAAGTCTTGATAGAAGACTCAGACACACATATTTAAGGCGTTATCTTATACAGTTCAAGATCCCCGTGCTGGGCAAACAGGTTTTGAAGCTGTTTGAGCTAAGATTTTCAAGTTATTCACATAATGAAAACCTTATACTTTGTTTCGGGCGAGTTCCCCATTCAAATGCATGTAATCGTAGGAAACGCACTGTCTTGACGAAATAAAGCGTTTTTGTACAACTTCATATAAATAGCTGTAAGTCTTGATAGAAGACTCAGACACACATATTTAAGGCGTTATCTTATACAGTTCAAGATCCCCGTGCTGGGCAAACAGGTTTTGAAGCTGTTTGAGCTAAGATTTTCAAGTTATTCACATAATGAAAACCTATACTTTGTTTCGGGCGAGTTCCCCATTCAAATGCATGTAATCGTAGGAAACGCACTGTCTTGACGAAATAAAGCGTTTTTGTACAACTTCATGATAATAGCTGTAAGTCTTGATAGAAGAAGCATACACACATATTTAAGGCGTTATCTTATACACTTCAAGATCCCCGTGCTGGGCAAACAGGTTTTGAAGCTGTTTGAGCTAAGATTTTCAAGTTATTCACATAATGAAAACCTATACTTTGTTTCGGGCGAGTTCCCCATTCAAATGCATGTAATCGTAGGAAACGCAACTGTCTTGACGAAATAAAGCGTTTTTGTACAACTTCATATAAATAGCTGTAAGTCTTGATAGAAGAAGCATACACACATATTTAAGGCGTTATCTTATACAGTTCAAGATCCCCGTGCTGGGCAAACAGGTTTTGAAGCTGTTTGAGCTAAGATTTTCAAGTTATTCACATAATGAAAACCTATACTTTGTTTCGGGCGAGTTCCCCATTCAAATGCATGTAATCGTAGGAAACGCACTGTCTTGACGAAATAAAGCGTTTTTGTACAACTTCATATAAATAGCTGTAAGTCTTGATAGAAGAAGCATACACACATATTTAAGGCGTTATCTTATACAGTTCAAGATCCCCGTGCTGGGCAAACAGGTTTTGAAGCTGTTTGAGCTAAGATTTTCAAGTTATTCACATAATGAAAACCTATACTTTGTTTCGGGCGAGTTCCCCATTCAAATGCATGTAATCGTAGGAAACGCACTGTCTTGACGAAATAAAGCGTTTTTGTACAACTTCATATAAATAGCTGTAAGTCTTGATAGAAGAACCATACACACATATTTAAGGCGTTATCTTATACAGTTCAAGATCCCCGTGCTGGGCAAACAGGTTTTGAAGCTGTTTGAGCTAAGATTTTCAAGTTATTCACATAATGAAAACCTATACTTTGTTTCGGGCGAGTTCCCCATTCAAATGCATGTAATCGTAGGAAACGCACTGTCTTGACGAAATAAAGCGTTTTTGTACAACTTCATATAAATAGCTGTAAGTCTTGATAGAAGAAGCATACACACATATTTACGGCGTTATCTTATACAGTTCAAGATCCCCGTGCTGGGCAAACAGGTTTTGAAGCTGTTTGAGCTAAGATTTTCAAGTTATTC
Source organism: Neolamprologus multifasciatus (assembly GCF_963576455.1). Lineage (NCBI taxonomy): Eukaryota > Metazoa > Chordata > Actinopteri > Cichliformes > Cichlidae > Neolamprologus > Neolamprologus multifasciatus. Next base: position 153,999 of record NC_140454.1, on the reverse strand, counting down.
ACATAATGAAAACCTATACTTTGTTTCGGGCGAGTTCCCCATTCAAATGCATGTAATCGTAGGAAACGCACTGTCTTGACGAAATAAAGCGTTTTTGTACAACTTCATATAAATAGCTGTAAGTCTTGATAGAAGAAGCATACACACATATTTACGGCGTTATCTTATACAGTTCAAGATCCCCGTGCTGGGCAAACAGGTTTTGAAGCTGTTTGAGCTAAGATTTTCAAGTTATTCACATAATGAAAACCTATACTTTGTTTCGGGCGAGTTCCCCATTCAAATGCATGTAATCGTAGGAAACGCACTGTCTTGACGAAATAAAGCGTTTTTGTACAACTTCATATAAATAGCTGTAAGTTTTGATAGACGACTCAGACACACATATTTAACGCCTTAAATATGTGTGTCTGAGTCGTCTATCAAAACTGTATTTATCTTATACAGTTCAAGATCCCCGTGCTGGGTAAAGAGGTTTTGAAGCTGTTTGAGCTAAGATTTTCAAGTTATTCACATAATGAAAACCTATACTTTGTTTCGGGCGAGTTCCCCATTCAAATGCATGTAATCGTAGGAAACGCACTGTCTTGACGAAATAAAGCGTTTTTGTACAACTTCATATAAATAGCTGTAAGTTTTGATAGACGACTCAGACACACATATTTAAGGCGTTATCTTATACAGTTCAAGATCCCCGTGCTGGGCAAACAGGTTTTGAAGCTGTTTGAGCTAAGATTTTCAAGTTATTCACATAATGAAAACCTATACTTTGTTTCGGGCGAGTTCCCCATTCAAATGCATGTAATCGTAGGAAACGCACTGTCTTGACGAAATAAAGCGTTTTTGTACAACTTCATATAAATAGCTGTAAGTCTTGATAGACGACTCAGACACACATATTTAAGGCGTTATCTTATACAGTTCAAGATCCCCGTGCTGGGCAAACAGGTTTTGAAGCTGTTTGAGCTAAGATTTTCAAGTTATTCACATAATGAAAACCTATACTTTGTTTCGGGCGAGTTCCCCATTCAAATGCATGTAATCGTAGGAAACGCACTGTCTTGACGAAATAAAGCGTTTTTGTACAACTTCATATAAATAGCTGTAAGTCTTGATAGAAGAAGCATACACACATATTTAAGGCGTTATCTTATACAGTTCAAGATCCCCGTGCTGGGCAAACAGGTTTTGAAGCTGTTTGAGCTAAGATTTTCAAGTTATTCACATAATGAAAACCTATACTTTGTTTCGGGCGAGTTCCCCATTCAAATGCATGTAATCGTAGGAAACGCACTGTCTTGACGAAATAAAGCGTTTTTGTACAACTTCATATAAATAGCTGTAAGTCTTGATAGAAGAAGCATACACACATATTTAAGGCGTTATCTTATACAGTTCAAGATCCCCGTGCTGGGCAAACAGGTTTTGAAGCTGTTTGAGCTAAGATTTTCAAGTTATTCACATAATGAAAACCTATACTTTGTTTCGGGCGAGTTCCCCATTCAAATGCATGTAATCGTAGGAAACGCACTGTCTTGACGAAATAAAGCGTTTTTGTACAACTTCATATAAATAGCTGTAAGTCTTGATAGAAGAAGCATACACACATATTTAAGGCGTTATCTTATACAGTTCAAGATCCCCGTGCTGGGCAAACAGGTTTTGAAGCTGTTTGAGCTAAGATTTTCAAGTTATTCACATAATGAAAACCTATACTTTGTTTCGGGCGAGTTCCCCATTCAAATGCATGTAATCGTAGGAAACGCACTGTCTTGACGAAATAAAGCGTTTTTGTACAACTTCATATAAATAGCTGTAAGTCTTGATAGAAGAAGCATACACACATATTTAAGGCGTTATCTTATACAGTTCAAGATCCCCGTGCTGGGCAAACAGGTTTTGAAGCTGTTTGAGCTAAGATTTTCAAGTTATTCACATAATGAAAACCTATACTTTGTTTCGGGCGAGTTCCCCATTCAAATGCATGTAATCGTAGGAAACGCACTGTCTTGACGAAATAAAGCGTTTTTGTACAACTTCATATAAATAGCTGTAAGTTTTGATAGACGACTCAGACACACATATTTAAGGCGTTATCTTATACAGTTCAAGATCCCCGTGCTGGGCAAACAGGTTTTGAAGCTGTTTGAGCTAAGATTTTCAAGTTATTCACATAATGAAAACCTATACTTTGTTTCGGGCGAGTTCCCCATTCAAATGCATGTAATCGTAGGAAACGCACTGTCTTGACGAAATAAAGCGTTTTTGTACAACTTCATATAAATAGCTGTAAGTCTTGATAGAAGAAGCATACACACATATTTAAGGCGTTATCTTATACAGTTCAAGATCCCCGTGCTGGGCAAACAGGTTTTGAAGCTGTTTGAGCTAAGATTTTCAAGTTATTCACATAATGAAAACCTATACTTTGTTTCGGGCGAGTTCCCCATTCAAATGCATGTAATCGTAGGAAACGCACTGTCTTGACGAAATAAAGCGTTTTTGTACAACTTCATATAAATAGCTGTAAGTCTTGATAGAAGAAGCATACACATATATTTACGGCGTTATCTTATACAGTTCAAGATCCCCGTGCTGGGCAAACAGTTTTTGAAGCTGTTTGAGCTAAGATTTTCAAGTTATTCACATAATGAAAACCTATACTTTGTTTCGGGCGAGTTCCCCATTCAAATGCATGTAATCGTAGGAAACGCACTGTCTTGACGAAATAAAGCGTTTTTTGTACAACTTCATATAAATAGCTGTAAGTCTTGATAGAAGAAGCATACACACATATTTAATTCGTTATCTTATACAGTTCAAGATCCCCGTGCTGGGCAAACAGGTTTTGAAGCTGTTTGAGCTAAGATTTTCAAGTTATTCACATAATGAAAACCTATACTTTGTTTCGGGCGAGTTCCCCATTCAAATGCATGTAATCGTAGGAAACGCACTGTCTTGACGAAATAAAGCGTTTTTGTACAACTTCATATAAATAGCTGTAAGTCTTGATAGACGACTCAGACACACATATTTAAGGCGTTATCTTATACAGTTCAAGATCCCCGTGCTGGGCAAACAGGTTTTGAAGCTGTTTGAGCTAAGATTTTCAAGTTATTCACATAATGAAAACCTATACTTTGTTTCGGGCGAGTTCCCCATTCAAATGCATGTAATCGTAGGAAACGCACTGTCTTGACGAAATAAAGCGTTTTTGTACAACTTCATATAAATAGCTGTAAGTCTTGATAGAAGAAGCATACACACATATTTAAGTCGTTATCTTATACAGTTCAAGATCCCCGTGCTGGGCAAACAGGTTTTGAAGCTGTTTGAGCTAAGATTTTCAAGTTATTCACATAATGAAAACCTATACTTTGTTTCGGGCGAGTTCCCCATTCAAATGCATGTAATCGTAGGAAACGCACTGTCTTGACGAAATAAAGAGTTTTTGTACAACTTCATATAAAATAGCTGTAAGTCTTGATAGAAGAAGCAGTACACACATATTTAAGTCGTTATCTTATACAGTTCAAGATCCCCGTGCTGGGCAAACAGGTTTTGAAGCTGTTTGAGCTAAGATTTTCAAGTTATTCACATAATGAAAACCTATACTTTGTTTCGGGCGAGTTTCCCCATTCAAATGCATGTAATCGTAGGAAACGCACTGTCTTGACGAAATAAAGCGTTTTTGTACAACTTCATATAAATAGCTGTAAGTCTTGATAGAAGAAGCGTACACACATATTTAATTCGTTATCTTATACAGTTCAAGATCCCCGTGCTGGGCAAACAGGTTTTGAAGCTGTTTGAGCTAAGATTTTCAAGTTATTCACATAATGAAAACCTATACTTTGTTTCGGGCGAGTTCCCCATTCAAATGCATGTAATCGTAGGAAACGCACTGTCTTGACGAAATAAAGAGTTTTTGTACAACTTCATATAAATAGCTGTAAGTCTTGATAGACGACTCAGACACACATATTTAAGGCGTTATCTTATACAGTTCAAGGTCCCCGTGCTGGGCAAACAGGTTTTGAAGGTGTTTGAGCTAAGATTTTCAAGTTATTCACATAATGAAAACCTATACTTTGTTTCGGGCGAGTTCCCCATTCAAATGCATGTAATCGTAGGAAACGCACTGTCTTGACGAAATAAAGAGTTTTTGTACAACTTCATATAAATAGCTGTAAGTCTTGATAGAAGAAGCGTACACACATATTTAATTCGTTATCTTATACAGTTCAAGATCCCCGTGCTGGGCAAACAGGTTTTGAAGCTGTTTGAGCTAAGATTTTCAAGTTATTCACATAATGAAAACCTATACTTTGTTTCGGGCGAGTTCCCCATTCAAATGCATGTAATCGTAGGAAACGCACTGTCTTGACGAAATAAAGAGTTTTTGTACAACTTCATATAAATAGCTGTAAGTCTTGATAGACGACTCAGACACACATATTTAAGGCGTTATCTTATACAGTTCAAGATCCCCGTGCTGGGCAAACAGGTTTTGAAGCTGTTTGAGCTAAGATTTTCAAGTTATTCACATAATGAAAACCTATACTTTGTTTCGGGCGAGTTCCCCATTCAAATGCATGTAATCGTAGGAAACGCACTGTCTTGACGAAATAAAGAGTTTTTGTACAACTTCATATAAATAGCTGTAAGTCTTGATAGAAGAAGCGTACACACATATTTAATTCGTTATCTTATACAGTTCAAGATCCCCGTGCTGGGCAAACAGGTTTTGCAGCTGTTTGAGCTAAGATTTTCAAGTTATTCACATAATGAAAACCTATACTTTGTTTCGGGCGAGTTCCCCATTCAAATGCATGTAATCGTAGGAAACGCACTGTCTTGACGAAATAAAGCGTTTTTGTACAACTTCATATAAATAGCTGTAAGTCTTGATAGAAGAAGCATACACACATATTTAAGGCGTTATCTTATACAGTTCAAGATCCCCGTGCTGGGCAAACAGGTTTTGAAGCTGTTTGAGCTAAGATTTTCAAGTTATTCACATAATGAAAACCTATACTTTGTTTCGGGCGAGTTCCCCATTCAAATGCATGTAATCGTAGGAAACGCACTGTCTTGACGAAATAAAGCGTTTTTGTACAACTTCATATAAATAGCTGTAAGTTTTGATAGACGACTCAGACACACATATTTAACGCCTTAACCCTCGTGTTACCTTAGCAAAAAATTGACCATTTATGGAACTTTTGGATTTTATAATTCTTAATATATCAGTCATTTTAAAGACCAGTTGCATGATGCTTGGCCAGGATGTGTGTTTTAGGAATTTTTTAAAAAAATTCAATGATCCCCTCTATGGTGTGGTGTATAGTCAAGGAGATTCACATATTTACTACCTCCTGTTACCCTTGTACCATTTTGGGCCCCATTGACTCCCATTATAATCACATATTTTCGATATACTGTAATCCTGACATGTGATAATTCTTTTCTCGTGAATACCTAATGGATCTAAGCCTCTGCCTTCAAAATAAAGGAAAAATAGGTTTTGGATCAAATGAGCACAATATTAGGCATAGCACCACCATAGACATTTTCAGTGGTTTTGAATGCAGGACATGGTTATCTTACTTTGCAAAATGCATGACAATAAAACATCTAACCACCATAAAATGGTATTGTGTGTGTTTGTGTGTGTGTGTGTGCATGTGTGCATGTGTGCATGTGCGTGTGTGTGAGTGAGTGAGAGAGAGAGAGAGAGGGAGAGAGATTATCAAAGGCCAAAGGGGCTGTGTTTATGTTTTTTCTTGATCGAGAGAGCCTCCTCTCTCTTATTGGATGCATGGTATAGCATGTTTATGCAGGTGCACCTTTGAAGTCTATGAGAATACTTTGCAGCCTGGTCTTAGTGGTCATTTCTGCACAGACACCATGAAGCGTACACTCAGTTTAGAGGAGGCTGTTGCTGCAGTTTTGCACTCTTCGGAAAGCGAAAAAGACACCACAGGCAGTGGAGATTTTTCTGATAGTGAAGAAGGGGAGGAGGAATATTATCCAGGCACCGAGGAGCTTTGCAGCTTGTCTGAGGAGGAGGAGGAAGAAGAGGAAGAAGAGACAAGACTGGACCATCAATGGACATCAAAAAATGGAGAAATCATGTGGCAACCCACCCATGAAGAGGTCCTGCCCTTTTTTCCTCCTCCCATTTTGACCCCAGGACCAACTCACTATGCAATTGCTAGGATCAGTAGCCCTGTGAGCAGTTTCAATCTTTTTTTTCCAGAGGACATTATGCAGTTAATCCTGCATTTTACAAACCTGCAGGGCAAGAGATCGGCGAAAGACTGGAGGGACACAGATGAGGAGGAGCTGCGAGCCTATATGGGGCTTCTGGTCCTGGCTGGCCTGTACAGGTCCCAACATGAATCAACAACAAGCCTGTGGGATGGGGAGACAGGACGAGTTATTTTTCCTGCCACCATGTCAAAGAAAAGATTTGCTCAAATTAATCTGGCAATCAGATTCGATGATCGACTTTCTCGCCCAGGTCGCTACAGGGGGGACAAGCTGACGCCTATGAAAGATATTTGGAGCAAATGGAGCGACCGGCTTCCCAAATTTTTCAACCCAGGGAGGGATATCTGTGTAGATGAGCAGCTGGTCCCTTTTAAGGGCCGCTGTTCGTTCAAGCAGTATATGCCCTCCAAACCGGCTAAGTATGGGCTAAAGATCTGGGCCCTCTGCGATGTGCAGACCTCCTATGCGTGGAGGCTTCAAGTCTACACAGGAAAGTCTGCATCAGCGAACAGAGAGATGAACCAAGGCATGCGGGTGGTGCTGGAGTTAACAGAGGGGCTGCAGGGCCACACAGTGACCACTGACAATTTTTTTACTTCATTTCCTCTTGCAGAGGAAATGAGGAAGAGGAGGATGGCCCTGGTGGGAACGCTACGGTTGAATAAACCTGAGCTGCCCCCACAGCTTCTGAACATTCGAGACAGAGACGTTCTGTCGTCTGTCTTTGGCTTTAGCCGAAACAGGGCTGTCGTGTCTTATGTCCCCAAAAGAAGAAAAAATGTTGTTGTGCTGAGCACCAGGCACCGTGAGCCACAGGTCCAGGACTTTGGGAAGAGAAAGCCCCAGATTATCCTGGATTACAACAAATGCAAAGGGGCTGTGGACCATCTGGACCAGGTAAGCACAATTATAAGTCATTCATTCATTCATGCCAAATTGTTTACTGTTTCTCATTTTTATAACTGATAAAGTCAGATAATGTGATTATGACAGTTTTGATATGAGATGATAATTTTAGACTATGATAGTTTTGATAGTTGGGGGGGGGGGGGGGTCTAGTTTGGTGTCCACAAGCTGTAAGTCTTGATAGAAGAAGCATACACACATATTTAAGGCGTTATCTTATACAGTTCAAGATCCCCGTTCTGGGCAAACAGGTTTTGAAGCTGTTTGAGCTAAGATTTTCAAGTTATTCACATAATGAAAACCTATACTTTGTTTCGGGCGAGTTCCCCATTCAAATGCATGTAATCGTAGGAAACGCACTGTCTTGACGAAATAAAGCGTTTTTGTACAACTTCATATAAATAGCTGTAAGTTTTGATAGACGACTCAGACACACATATTTAACGCCTTAAATATGTGTGTCTGAGTCGTCTATCAAAACTGTATTTATCTTATACAGTTCAAGATCCCCGTGCTGGGCACACAGGTTTTTTAGCTGTTTGAGCAAAGATCATTCAAGTTATTCACATAATGAAAACCTATACTTTGTTTCGGGTGAGTTCCCCATTCAAATGCATGTAATCGTAGGAAACGCACTGTCTTGACGAAATAAAGCGTTTTTGTACAACTTCATATAAATAGCTGTAAGTTTTGATAGACGACTCAGACACACATATTTACGGCGTTATCTTATACAGTTCAAGATCCCCGTGCTGGGCAAACAGGTTTTGAAGCTGTTTGAGCTAAGATTTTCAAGTTATTCACCTAATGAAAACCTATACTTTGTTTCGGGCGAGTTCCCCATTAAAATGCATGTAATAGTAGGAAACGCACTGTCTTGACGAAATAAAGCGTTTTTGTACAACTTCATATAAATAGCTGTAAGTCTTGATAGAAGAAGCATACACACATATTTAAGGCGTTATCTTATACAGTTCAAGATCCCCGTGCTGGGCAAACAGGTTTTGAAGCTGTTTGAGCTAAGATTTTCAAGTTATTCACATAATGAAAACCTATACTTAGTTTCGGGCGAGTTCCCCATTCAAATGCATGTAATCGTAGGAAACGCACTGTCTTGACGAAATAAAGCGTTTTTGTACAACTTCATATAAATAGCTGTAACTTTTGATAGAAGACTCAAACACACATATTTATGGCTTTTTCTTATCAGATTCAATATCCCCGTGCTGGGCACACAAGTTTTTTAGCTGTTTGAGCAAAGATCATTCAAGTTATTCACATAATGAAAACCTATACTTTGTTTCGGGCGAGAAATCCATTCAAATGCATGTACCAGTGAGAAACGCAGTAACGTGGTGAGATAAAGTGTTTTTCAACTTTATGGCTAAGCCTTATAGAATTCAACATCTCCATGCTGGGAAAAAGGTTTTGCAGCATTTTGAGCAAAGATGTTCAAGTTATTCACAAATGAAAACCTATACTTTGTGTCGGGCGAGAACTCCATTCAAAGGCATGTAATAGCGAGAAACGAACTAACGTGGTGAAATAAAGCGTTTTTCATCAACTTCATAGAGATAGCTGTAACATTTGATAGAAGACTCAGACAGACATATTTATGGCTTTGCCTTTTAGAATTCTGCATCTTCGTGCTGGGAAAAAGGTTTTGCAGCTGTTTGAGCTAAGACGTACAAGTTATTCACAAATGAAAACTTATACTTTGTGTCGGGCCAAAACTCAATTCAAATGCATGTAATAGCAAGAAACGCACAAACGTGGTGAAATAAAGCGTTTTTCATCAACTTCATAGAGATAGCTGTAACATTTGATAGAAGACTCAGACACACATAAATATGGCTTTGCCTTATAGAATTCAGCATATTCGTGCTGGGGGAATAGGTTTTGCAGCTGTTTGAGCTAAGACGTACAAGTTATTTACAAATGAAAACCTATACTTTGTGTCGGGCGAGAAATCCATTCAAATGCATGTAACAGTGAGAAACGCAGTAACGTGGTGAGATAAAGTGTTTTTCAACTTTATGGCTAAGCCTTATAGAATTCAGCATCTCCATGCTGGGAAAAAGGGTTTGCAGCTGTTTGAGCTAAGATTTTCAAGTTATTCACATATTGAAAACCTATACTTTGTTTCGGGCGAGTTCCCCATTCAAATGCATGTAATCGTAGGAAACGCACTGTCTTGACGAAATAAAGCGTTTTTTGTACAAATTCATATAAATAGCTGTAAGTTTTGATAGACGACTCAGACACACATATTTAAGGCGTTATCTTATACAGTTCAAGGTCCCCGTGCTGGGCAAACAGGTTTTGAAGCTGTTTGAGCTAAGATTTTCAAGTTATTCACATAATGAAAACCTATACTTTGTTTCGGGCGAGTTCCCCATTAAAATGCATGTAATCGTAGGAAACGCACTGTCTTGACGAAATAAAGCGTTTTTGTACAACTTCATATAAATAGCTGTGTCTTGATAGAAGAAGCATACACACATATTTAAGGCGTTATCTTATACAGTTCAAGATCCCCGTGCTGGGCAAACAGGTTTTGAAGCTGTTTGAGCTAAGATTTTCAAGTTATTCACATAATGAAAACCTATACTTTGTTTCGGGCGAGTTCCCCATTCAAATGCATGTAATCGTAGGAAACGCACTGTCTTGACGAAATAAAGCGTTTTTGTACAACTTCATATAAATAGCTGTAAGTTTTGATAGACGACTCAGACACACATATTTAAGGCGTTATCTTATACAGTTCAAGATCCCCGTGCTGGGCAAACAGGTTTTGAAGCTGTTTGAGCTAAGATTTTCAAGTTATTCACATAATGAAAACCTATACTTTGTTTCGGGCGAGTTCCCCATTCAAATGCATGTAATCGTAGGAAACGCACTGTCTTGACGAAATAAAGCGTTTTTGTACAACTTCATATAAATAGCTGTAAGTCTTGATAGAAGAAGCATACACACATATTTAAGGCGTTATCTTATACAGTTCAAGATCCCCGTGCTGGGCAAACAGGTTTTGAAGCTGTTTGAGCTAAGATTTTCAAGTTATTCACATAATGAAAACCTATACTTTGTTTCGGGCGAGTTCCCCATTCAAATGCATGTAATCGTAGGAAACGCACTGTCTTGACGAAATAAAGCGTTTTTGTACAACTTCATATAAATAGCTGTAAGTTTTGATAGACGACTCAGACACACATATTTAACGCCTTAACCCTCGTGTTACCTTAGCAAAAAATTGACCATTTATGGAACTTTTGGATTTTATAATTCTTAATATATCAGTCATTTTAAAGACCAGTTGCATGATGCTTGGCCAGGATGTGTGTTTTAGGAATTTTTTTAAAAAATTCAATGATCCCCTCTATGGTGTGGTGTATAGTGAAGGAGATTCACATATTTACTACCTCCTGTTACCCTTGTACCATTTTGGGCCCCATTGACTCCCATTATAATCACATATTTTCGATATACTGTAATCCTGACATGTGATAATTCTTTTCTCGTGAATACCTAATGGATCTAAGCCTCTGCCTTCAAAATAAAGGAAAAATAGGTTTTGGATCAAATGAGCACAATATTAGGCATAGCACCACCATAGACATTTTCAGTGGTTTTGAATGCAGGACATGGTTATCTTACTTTGCAAAATGCATGACAATAAAACATCTAACCACCATAAAATGGTATTGTGTGTGTTTGTGTGTGTGTGTGTGCATGTGTGCATGTGTGCATGTGCGTGTGTGTGTGAGTGAGTGAGAGAGAGAGAGAGAGGGAGAGAGATTATCAAAGGCCAAAGGGGCTGTGTTTATGTTTTTTCTTGATCGAGAGAGCCTCCTCTCTCTTATTGGATGCATGGTATAGCATGTTTATGCAGGTGCACCTTTGAAGTCTATGAGAATACTTTGCAGCCTGGTCTTAGTGGTCATTTCTGCACAGACACCATGAAGCGTACACTCAGTTTAGAGGAGGCTGTTGCTGCAGTTTTGCACTCTTCGGAAAGCGAAAAAGACACCACAGGCAGTGGAGATTTTTCTGATAGTGAAGAAGGGGAGGAGGAATATTATCCAGGCACCGAGGAGCTTTGCAGCTTGTCTGAGGAGGAGGAGGAAGAAGAGGAAGAAGAGACAAGACTGGACCATCAATGGACATCAAAAAATGGAGAAATCATGTGGCAACCCACCCATGAAGAGGTCCTGCCCTTTTTTCCTCCTCCCATTTTGACCCCAGGACCAACTCACTATGCAATTGCTAGGATCAGTAGCCCTGTGAGCAGTTTCAATCTTTTTTTTCCAGAGGACATTATGCAGTTAATCCTGCATTTTACAAACCTGCAGGGCAAGAGATCGGCGAAAGACTGGAGGGACACAGATGAGGAGGAGCTGCGAGCCTATATGGGGCTTCTGGTCCTGGCTGGCCTGTACAGGTCCCAACATGAATCAACAACAAGCCTGTGGGATGGGGAGACAGGACGAGTTATTTTTCCTGCCACCATGTCAAAGAAAAGATTTGCTCAAATTAATCTGGCAATCAGATTCGATGATCGACTTTCTCGCCCAGGTCGCTACAGGGGGGACAAGCTGACGCCTATGAAAGATATTTGGAGTAAATGGAGCGACCGGCTTCCCAAATTTTTCAACCCAGGGAGGGATATCTGTGTAGATGAGCAGCTGGTCCCTTTTAAGGGCCGCTGTTCGTTCAAGCAGTATATGCCCTCCAAACCGGCTAAGTATGGGCTAAAGATCTGGGCCCTCTGCGATGTGCAGACCTCCTATGCGTGGAGGCTTCAAGTCTACACAGGAAAGTCTGCATCAGCGAACAGAGAGATGAACCAAGGCATGCGGGTGGTGCTGGAGTTAACAGAGGGGCTGCAGGGCCACACAGTGACCACTGACAATTTTTTTACTTCATTTCCTCTTGCAGAGGAAATGAGAAAGAGGAGGATGGCCCTGGTGGGAACGCTACGGTTGAATAAACCTGAGCTGCCCCCACAGCTTCTGAACATTCGAGACAGAGACGTTCTGTCGTCTGTCTTTGGCTTTAGCCGAAACAGGGCTGTCGTGTCTTATGTCCCCAAAAGAAGAAAAAATGTTGTTGTGCTGAGCACCAGGCACCGTGAGCCACAGGTCCAGGACTTTGGGAAGAGAAAGCCCCAGATTATCCTGGATTACAACAAATGCAAAGGGGCTGTGGACCATCTGGACCAGGTAAGCACAATTATAAGTCATTCATTCATTCATGCCAAATTGTTTACTGTTTCTCATTTTTATAACTGATAAAGTCAGATAATGTGATTATGACAGTTTTGATATGAGATGATAATTTTAGACTATGATAGTTTTGATAGTTGGGGGGGGGGGGGGGGGGGGTCTAGTTTGGTGTCCACAAGCTGTAAGTCTTGATAGAAGAAGCATACACACATATTTAAGGCGTTATCTTATACAGTTCAAGATCCCCGTGCTGGGCAAACAGGTTTTGAAGCTGTTTGAGCTAAGATTTTCAAGTTATTCACATAATGAAAACCTATACTTTGTTTCGGGCGAGTTCCCCATTCAAATGCATGTAATCGTAGGAAACGCACTGTCTTGACGAAATAAAGCGTTTTTGTACAACTTCATATAAATAGCTGTAAGTTTTGATAGACGACTCAGACACACATATTTACGGCGTTATCTTATACAGTTCAAGATCCCCGTGCTGGGCAAACAGGTTTTGAAGCTGTTTGAGCTAAGATTTTCAAGTTATTCACCTAATGAAAACCTATACTTTGTTTCGGGCGAGTTCCCCATTAAAATGCATGTAATCGTAGGAAACGCACTGTCTTGACGAAATAAAGCGTTTTTGTACAACTTCATATAAATAGCTGTAAGTCTTGATAGAAGAAGCATACACACATATTTAAGGCGTTATCTTATACAGTTCAAGATCCCCGTGCTGGGCAAACAGGTTTTGAAGCTGTTTGAGCTAAGATTTTCAAGTTATTCACATAATGAAAACCTATACTTAGTTTCGGGCGAGTTCCCCATTCAAATGCATGTAATCGTAGGAAACGCACTGTCTTGACGAAATAAAGCGTTTTTGTACAACTTCATATAAATAGCTGTAACTTTTGATAGAAGACTCAAACACACATATTTATGGCTTTTTCTTATCAGATTCAATATCCCCGTGCTGGGCACACAAGTTTTTTAGCTGTTTGAGCAAAGATCATTCAAGTTATTCACATAATGAAAACCTATACTTTGTTTCGGGCGAGAAATCCATTCAAATGCATGTACCAGTGAGAAACGCAGTAACGTGGTGAGATAAAGTGTTTTTCAACTTTATGGCTAAGCCTTATAGAATTCAACATCTCCATGCTGGGAAAAAGGTTTTGCAGCATTTTGAGCAAAGATGTTCAAGTTATTCACAAATGAAAACCTATACTTTGTGTCGGGCGAGAACTCCATTCAAAGGCATGTAATAGCGAGAAACGAACTAACGTGGTGAAATAAAGCGTTTTTCATCAACTTCATAGAGATAGCTGTAACATTTGATAGAAGACTCAGACAGACATATTTATGGCTTTGCCTTTTAGAATTCTGCATCTTCGTGCTGGGAAAAAGGTTTTGCAGCTGTTTGAGCTAAGACGTACAAGTTATTCACAAATGAAAACTTATACTTTGTGTCGGGCCAAAACTCAATTCAAATGCATGTAATAGCAAGAAACGCACAAACGTGGTGAAATAAAGCGTTTTTCATCAACTTCATAGAGATAGCTGTAACATTTGATAGAAGACTCAGACACACATAAATATGGCTTTGCCTTATAGAATTCAGCATATTCGTGCTGGGGAAATAGGTTTTGCAGCTGTTTGAGCTAAGACGTACAAGTTATTTACAAATGAAAACCTATACTTTGTGTCGGGCGAGAAATCCATTCAAATGCATGTAACAGTGAGAAACGCAGTAACGTGGTGAGATAAAGTGTTTTTCAACTTTATGGCTAAGCCTTATAGAATTCAGCATCTCCATGCTGGGAAAAAGGGTTTGCAGCTGTTTGAGCTAAGATTTTCAAGTTATTCACATATTGAAAACCTATACTTTGTTTCGGGCGAGTTCCCCATTCAAATGCATGTAATCGTAGGAAACGCACTGTCTTGACGAAATAAAGCGTTTTTGTACAAATTCATATAAATAGCTGTAAGTTTTGATAGACGACTCAGACACACATATTTAAGGCGTTATCTTATACAGTTCAAGATCCCCGTGCTGGACAAACAGGTTTTGAAGCTGTTTGAGCCAAGATTTTCAAGTTATTCACATAATGAAAACCTATACTTTGTTTCGGGCGAGTTCCCCATTAAAATGCATGTAATCGTAGGAAACGCACTGTCTTGACGAAATAAAGTGTTTTTGTACAACTTCATATAAATAGCTGTAAGTTTTGATAGAAGAAGCATACACACATATTTAAGGCGTTATCTTATACAGTTCAAGATCCCCGTGCTGGGCAAACAGGTTTTGAAGCTGTTTGAGCTAAGATTTTCAAGTTATTCACATAATGAAAACCTATACTTTGTTTCGGGCGAGTTCCCCATTCAAATGCATGTAATCGTAGGAAACGCACTGTCTTGACGAAATAAAGCGTTTTTGTACAACTTCATATAAAGAGCTGTAAGTTTTGATAGACGACTCAGACACACATATTTACGGCGTTATCTTATACAGTTCAAGATCCCCGTGCTGGGCAAACAGGTTTTGAAGCTGTTTGAGCTAAGATTTTCAAGTTATTCACATAATGAAAACCTATACTTTGTTTCGGGCGAGTTCCCCATTCAAATGCATGTAATCGTAGGAAACGCACTGTCTTGACGAAATAAAGTGTTTTTGTACAACTTCATATAAATAGCTGTAAGTTTTGATAGAAGAAGCATACACTCATATTTAAGGCGTTATCTTATACAGTTCAAGATCCCCGTGCTGGGCAAACAGGTTTTGAAGCTGTTTGAGCTAAGATTTTCAAGTTATTCACATAATGAAAACCTATACTTTGTTTCGGGCGAGTTCCCCATTCAAATGCATGTAATCGTAGGAAACGCACTGTCTTGACGAAATAAAGTGTTTTTGTACAACTTCATATAAATAGCTGTAAGTCTTGATAGAAGAAGCATACACACATATTTAAGGCGTTATCTTATACAGTTCAAGATCCCCGTGCTGGACAAACAGGTTTTGAAGCTGTTTGAGCTAAGATTTTCAAGATATTCACATAATGAAAACCTATACTTTGTTTCGGGCGAGTTCCCCATTCAAATGCATGTAATCGTAGGAAACGCACTGTCTTGACGAAATAAAGCGTTTTTGTACAACTTCATATAAATAGCTGTAAGTTTTGATAGACGACTCAGACACACATATTTAAGGCGTTATCTTATACAGTTCAAGATCCCCGTGCTGGGCAAACAGGTTTTGAAGCTGTTTGAGCTAAGATTTTCAAGTTATTCACATAATGAAAACCTATACTTTGTTTCGGGCGAGTTCCCCATTCAAATGCATGTAATCGTAGGAAACGCACTGTCTTGACGAAATAAAGCGTTTTTGTACAACTTCATATAAATAGCTGTAAGTCTTGATAGAAGAAGCATACACACATATTTAAGGCGTTATCTTATACAGTTCAAGATCCCCGTGCTGGGCAAACAGGTTTTGAAGCTGTTTGAGCTAAGATTTTCAAGTTATTCACATAATGAAAACCTATACTTTGTTTCGGGCGAGTTCCCCATTCAAATGCATGTAATCGTAGGAAACGCACTGTCTTGACGAAATAAAGCGTTTTTGTACAACTTCATATAAATAGCTGTAAGTTTTGATAGACGACTCAGACACACATATTTAACGCCTTAACCCTCGTGTTACCTTAGCAAAAAATTGACCATTTATGGAACTTTTGGATTTTATAATTCTTAATATATCAGTCATTTTAAAGACCAGTTGCATGATGCTTGGCCAGGATGTGTGTTTTAGGAATTTTTTTAAAAAATTCAATGATCCCCTCTATGGTGTGGTGTATAGTGAAGGAGATTCACATATTTACTACCTCCTGTTACCCTTGTACCATTTTGGGCCCCATTGACTCCCATTATAATCACATATTTTCGATATACTGTAATCCTGACATGTGATAATTCTTTTCTCGTGAATACCTAATGGATCTAAGCCTCTGCCTTCAAAATAAAGGAAAAATAGGTTTTGGATCAAATGAGCACAATATTAGGCATAGCACCACCATAGACATTTTCAGTGGTTTTGAATGCAGGACATGGTTATCTTACTTTGCAAAATGCATGACAATAAAACATCTAACCACCATAAAATGGTATTGTGTGTGTTTGTGTGTGTGTGTGTGCATGTGTGCATGTGTGCATGTGCGTGTGTGTGTGAGTGAGTGAGAGAGAGAGAGAGAGGGAGAGAGATTATCAAAGGCCAAAGGGGCTGTGTTTATGTTTTTTCTTGATCGAGAGAGCCTCCTCTCTCTTATTGGATGCATGGTATAGCATGTTTATGCAGGTGCACCTTTGAAGTCTATGAGAATACTTTGCAGCCTGGTCTTAGTGGTCATTTCTGCACAGACACCATGAAGCGTACACTCAGTTTAGAGGAGGCTGTTGCTGCAGTTTTGCACTCTTCGGAAAGCGAAAAAGACACCACAGGCAGTGGAGATTTTTCTGATAGTGAAGAAGGGGAGGAGGAATATTATCCAGGCACCGAGGAGCTTTGCAGCTTGTCTGAGGAGGAGGAGGAAGAAGAGGAAGAAGAGACAAGACTGGACCATCAATGGACATCAAAAAATGGAGAAATCATGTGGCAACCCACCCATGAAGAGGTCCTGCCCTTTTTTCCTCCTCCCATTTTGACCCCAGGACCAACTCACTATGCAATTGCTAGGATCAGTAGCCCTGTGAGCAGTTTCAATCTTTTTTTTCCAGAGGACATTATGCAGTTAATCCTGCATTTTACAAACCTGCAGGGCAAGAGATCGGCGAAAGACTGGAGGGACACAGATGAGGAGGAGCTGCGAGCCTATATGGGGCTTCTGGTCCTGGCTGGCCTGTACAGGTCCCAACATGAATCAACAACAAGCCTGTGGGATGGGGAGACAGGACGAGTTATTTTTCCTGCCACCATGTCAAAGAAAAGATTTGCTCAAATTAATCTGGCAATCAGATTCGATGATCGACTTTCTCGCCCAGGTCGCTACAGGGGGGACAAGCTGACGCCTATGAAAGATATTTGGAGTAAATGGAGCGACCGGCTTCCCAAATTTTTCAACCCAGGGAGGGATATCTGTGTAGATGAGCAGCTGGTCCCTTTTAAGGGCCGCTGTTCGTTCAAGCAGTATATGCCCTCCAAACCGGCTAAGTATGGGCTAAAGATCTGGGCCCTCTGCGATGTGCAGACCTCCTATGCGTGGAGGCTTCAAGTCTACACAGGAAAGTCTGCATCAGCGAACAGAGAGATGAACCAAGGCATGCGGGTGGTGCTGGAGTTAACAGAGGGGCTGCAGGGCCACACAGTGACCACTGACAATTTTTTTACTTCATTTCCTCTTGCAGAGGAAATGAGGAAGAGGAGGATGGCCCTGGTGGGAACGCTACGGTTGAATAAACCTGAGCTGCCCCCACAGCTTCTGAACATTCGAGACAGAGACGTTCTGTCGTCTGTCTTTGGCTTTAGCCGAAACAGGGCTGTCGTGTCTTATGTCCCCAAAAGAAGAAAAAATGTTGTTGTGCTGAGCACCAGGCACCGTGAGCCACAGGTCCAGGACTTTGGGAAGAGAAAGCCCCAGATTATCCTGGATTACAACAAATGCAAAGGGGCTGTGGACCATCTGGACCAGGTAAGCACAATTATAAGTCATTCATTCATTCATGCCAAATTGTTTACTGTTTCTCATTTTTATAACTGATAAAGTCAGATAATGTGATTATGACAGTTTTGATATGAGATGATAATTTTAGACTATGATAGTTTTGATAGTTGGGGGGGGGGGGGGGGGGTCTAGTTTGGTGCCCACAAGCTGTAAGTCTTGATAGAAGAAGCATACACACATATTTAAGGCGTTATCTTATACAGTTCAAGATCCCCGTGCTGGGCAAACAGGTTTTGAAGCTGTTTGAGCTAAGATTTTCAAGTTATTCACATAATGAAAACCTATACTTTGTTTCGGGCGAGTTCCCCATTCAAATGCATGTAATCGTAGGAAACGCACTGTCTTGACGAAATAAAGCGTTTTTGTACAACTTCATATAAATAGCTGTAAGTTTTGATAGACGACTCAGACACACATATTTACGGCGTTATCTTATACAGTTCAAGATCCCCGTGCTGGGCAAACAGGTTTTGAAGCTGTTTGAGCTAAGATTTTCAAGTTATTCACATAATGAAAACCTATACTTTGTTTCGGGCGAGTTCCCCATTCAAATGCATGTAATCGTAGGAAACGCACTGTCTTGACGAAATAAAGCGTTTTTGTACAACTTCATATAAATAGCTGTAAGTCTTGATAGAAGAAGCATACACACATATTTAAGGCGTTATCTTATACAGTTCAAGATCCCCGTGCTGGGCAAACAGGTTTTGAAGCTGTTTGAGCTAAGATTTTCAAGTTATTCACATAATGAAAACCTATACTTTAGTTTCGGGCGAGTTCCCCATTCAAATGCATGTAATCGTAGGAAACGCACTGTCTTGACGAAATAAAGCGTTTTTGTACAACTTCATATAAATAGCTGTAAGTTTTGATAGAAGACTCAAACACACATATTTAAGGCGTTATCTTATACAGTTCAAGATCCCCGTGCTGGGCAAACAGGTTTTGAAGCTGTTTGAGCTAAGATATTTCAAGTTATTCACATAATGAAAACCTATACTTTGTTTCGGGCGAGAATTCCCATTCAAATGCATGTAAATCGTAGGAAACGCACTGTCTTGACGAAATAAAGCGTTTTTGTACAACTTCATATAAATAGCTGTAAGTCTTGATAGAAGAAGCATACACACATATTTAAGGCGTTATCTTATACAGTTCAAGATCCCCGTGCTGGGCAAACAGGTTTTGAAGCTGTTTGAGCTAAGATTTTCAAGTTATTCACATAATGAAAACCTATACTTTGTTTCGGGCGAGTTCCCCATTCAAATGCATGTAATCGTAGGAAACGCACTGTCTTGACGAAATAAAGCGTTTTTGTACAACTTCATATAAATAGCTGTAAGTCTTGATAGAAGAAGCATACACACATATTTAAGGCGTTATCTTATACAGTTCAAGATCCCCGTGCTGGGCAAACAGGTTTTGAAGCTGTTTGAGCTAAGATTTTCAAGTTATTCACATAATGAAAACCTATACTTTGTTTCGGGCGAGTTCCCCATTCAAATGCATGTAATCGTAGGAAACGCACTGTCTTGACGAAATAAAGCGTTTTTGTACAACTTCATATAAATAGCTGTAAGTCTTGATAGAAGAAGCATACACACATATTTAAGGCGTTATCTTATACAGTTCAAGATCCCCGTGCTGGGCAAACAGGTTTTGAAGCTGTTTGAGCTAAGATTTTCAAGTTATTCACATAATGAAAACCTATACTTTGTTTCGGGCGAGTTCCCCATTCAAATGCATGTAATCGTAGGAAACGCACTGTCTTGACGAAATAAAGCGTTTTTGTACAACTTCATATAAATAGCTGTAAGTCTTGATAGAAGAAGCATACACACATATTTAAGGCGTTATCTTATACAGTTCAAGATCCCCGTGCTGGGCAAACAGGTTTTGAAGCTGTTTGAGCTAAGATTTTCAAGTTATTCACATAATGAAAACCTATACTTTGTTTCGGGCGAGTTCCCCATTCAAATGCATGTAATCGTAGGAAACGCACTGTCTTGACGAAATAAAGCGTTTTTGTACAACTTCATATAAATAGCTGTAAGTCTTGATAGAAGAAGCATACACACATATTTAAGGCGTTATCTTATACAGTTCAAGATCCCCGTGCTGGGCAAACAGGTTTTGAAGCTGTTTGAGCTAAGATTTTCAAGTTATTCACATAATGAAAACCTATACTTTGTTTCGGGCGAGTTCCCCATTCAAATGCATGTAATCGTAGGAAACGCACTGTCTTGACGAAATAAAGTGTTTTTGTACAACTTCATATAAATAGCTGTAAGTTTTGATAGAAGAAGCATACACACATATTTAAGGCGTTATCTTATACAGTTCAAGATCCCCGTGCTGGGCAAACAGGTTTTGAAGCTGTTTGAGCTAAGATTTTCAAGTTATTCACATAATGAAAACCTATACTTTGTTTCGGGCGAGTTCCCCATTCAAATGCATGTAATCGTAGGAAACGCACTGTCTTGACGAAATAAAGCGTTTTTGTACAACTTCATATAAATAGCTGTAAGTTTTGATAGACGACTCAGACACACATATTTACGGCGTTATCTTATACAGTTCAAGATCCCCGTGCTGGGCAAACAGGTTTTGAAGCTGTTTGAGCTAAGATTTTCAAGTTATTCACATAATGAAAACCTATACTTTGTTTCGGGCGAGTTCCCCATTCAAATGCATGTAATCGTAGGAAACGCACTGTCTTGACGAAATAAAGTGTTTTTGTACAACTTCATATAAATAGCTGTAAGTTTTGATAGAAGAAGCATACACTACATATTTAAGGCGTTATCTTATACAGTTCAAGATCCCCGTGCTGGGCAAACAGGTTTTGAAGCTGTTTGAGCTAAGATTTTCAAGTTATTCACATAATGAAAACCTATACTTTGTTTCGGGCGAGTTCCCCATTCAAATGCATGTAATCGTAGGAAACGCACTGTCTTGACGAAATAAAGCTGTTTTTGTACAACTTCATATAAATAGCTGTAAGTCTTGATAGAAGAAGCATACACTCATATTTAAGGCGTTATCTTATACAGTTCAAGATCCCCGTGCTGGGCAAACAGGTTTTGAAGCTGTTTGAGCTAAGATTTTCAAGTTATTCACATAATGAAAACCTATACTTTGTTTCGGGCGAGTTCCCCATTCAAATGCATGTAATCGTAGGAAACGCACTGTCTTGACGAAATAAAGTGTTTTTGTACAACTTCATATAAATAGCTGTAAGTTTTGATAGAAGAAGCATACACACATATTTAAGGCGTTATCTTATACAGTTCAAGATCCCCGTGCTGGGCAAACAGGTTTTGAAGCTGTTTGAGCTAAGATTTTCAAGTTATTCACATAATGAAAACCTATACTTTGTTTCGGGCGAGTTCCCCATTCAAATGCATGTAATCGTAGGAAACGCACTGTCTTGACGAAATAAAGCGTTTTTGTACAACTTCATATAAATAGCTGTAAGTCTTGATAGACGACTCAGACACACATATTTAAGGCGTTATCTTATACAGTTCAAGATCCCCGTTCTGGGCAAACAGGTTTTGAAGCTGTTTGAGCTAAGATTTTCAAGTTATTCACATAATGAAAACCTATACTTTGTTTCGGGCGAGTTCCCCATTCAAATGCATGTAATCGTAGGAAACGCACTGTCTTGACGAAATAAAGCGTTTTTGTACAACTTCATATAAATAGCTGTAAGTCTTGATAGAAGAAGCATACACACATATTTAAGGCGTTATCTTATACAGTTCAAGATCCCCGTGCTGGGCAAACAGGTTTTGAAGCTGTTTGAGCTAAGATTTTCAAGTTATTCACATAATGAAAACCTATACTTTGTTTCGGGCGAGTTCCCCATTCAAATGCATGTAATCGTAGGAAACGCACTGTCTTGACGAAATAAAGTGTTTTTGTACAACTTCATATAAATAGCTGTAAGTCTTGATAGAAGAAGCATACACACATATTTAAGGCGTTATCTTATACAGTTCAAGATCCCCGTGCTGGGCAAACAGGTTTTGAAGCTGTTTGAGCTAAGATTTTCAAGTTATTCACATAATGAAAACCTATACTTTGTTTCGGGCGAGTTCCCCATTCAAATGCATGTAATCGTAGGAAACGCACTGTCTTGACGAAATAAAGTGTTTTTGTACAACTTCATATAAATAGCTGTAAGTTTTGATAGAAGAAGCATACACTCATATTTAAGGCGTTATCTTATACAGTTCAAGATCCCCGTGCTGGGCAAACAGGTTTTGAAGCTGTTTGAGCTAAGATTTTCAAGTTATTCACATAATGAAAACCTATACTTTGTTTCGGGCGAGTTCCCCATTCAAATGCATGTAATCGTAGGAAACGCACTGTCTTGACGAAATAAAGCGTTTTTGTACAACTTCATATAAATAGCTGTAAGTCTTGATAGAAGAAGCATACACACATATTTAAGGCGTTATCTTATACAGTTCAAGATCCCCGTGCTGGGCAAACAGGTTTTGAAGCTGTTTGAGCTAAGATTTTCAAGTTATTCACATAATGAAAACCTATACTTTGTTTCGGGCGAGTTCCCCATTCAAATGCATGTAATCGTAGGAAACGCACTGTCTTGACGAAATAAAGCGTTTTTGTACAACTTCATATAAATAGCTGTAAGTTTTGATAGAAGAAGCATACACATCATATTTAAGGCGTTATCTTATACAGTTCAAGATCCCCGTGCTGGGCAAACAGGTTTTGAAGCTGTTTGAGCTAAGATTTTCAAGTTATTCACATAATGAAAACCTATACTTTGTTTCGGGCGAGTTCCCCATTCAAATGCATGTAATCGTAGGAAACGCACTGTCTTGACGAAATAAAGTGTTTTTGTACAACTTCATATAAATAGCTGTAAGTTTTGATAGAAGAAGCATACACTCATATTTAAGGCGTTATCTTATACAGTTCAAGATCCCCGTGCTGGGCAAACAGGTTTTGAAGCTGTTTGAGCTAAGATTTTCAAGTTATTCACATAATGAAAACCTATACTTTGTTTCGGGCGAGTTCCCCATTCAAATGCATGTAATCGTAGGAAACGCACTGTCTTGACGAAATAAAGCGTTTTTGTACAACTTCATATAAATAGCTGTAAGTCTTGATAGAAGAAGCATACACACATATTTACGGCGTTATCTTATACAGTTCAAGATCCCCGTGCTGGGCAAACAGGTTTTGAAGCTGTTTGAGCTAAGATTTTCAAGTTATTCACATAATGAAAACCTATACTTTGTTTCGGGCGAGTTCCCCATTCAAATGCATGTAATCGTAGGAAACGCACTGTCTTGACGAAATAAAGCGTTTTTGTACAACTTCATATAAATAGCTGTAAGTTTTGATAGACGACTCAGACACACATATTTACGGCGTTATCTTATACAGTTCAAGATCCCCGTGCTGGGCAAACAGGTTTTGAAGCTGTTTGAGCTAAGATTTTCAAGTTATTCACATAATGAAAACCTATACTTTGTTTCGGGCGAGTTCCCCATTCAAATGCATGTAATCGTAGGAAACGCACTGTCTTGACGAAATAAAGTGTTTTTGTACAACTTCATATAAATAGCTGTAAGTCTTGATAGAAGAAGCATACACACATATTTAAGGCGTTATCTTATACAGTTCAAGATCCCCGTGCTGGGCAAACAGGTTTTGAAGCTGTTTGAGCTAAGATTTTCAAGTTATTCACATAATGAAAACCTATACTTTGTTTCGGGCGAGTTCCCCATTCAAATGCATGTAATCGTAGGAAACGCACTGTCTTGACGAAATAAAGCGTTTTTGTACAACTTCATATAAATAGCTGTAAGTCTTGATAGAAGAAGCATACACACATATTTACGGCGTTATCTTATACAGTTCAAGATCCCCGTGCTGGGCAAACAGGTTTTGAAGCTGTTTGAGCTAAGATTTTCAAGTTATTCACATAATGAAAACCTATACTTTGTTTCGGGCGAGTTCCCCATTCAAATGCATGTAATCGTAGGAAACGCACTGTCTTGACGAAATAAAGCGTTTTTGTACAACTTCATATAAATAGCTGTAAGTTTTGATAGAAGAAGCATACACACATATTTACGGCGTTATCTTATACAGTTCAAGATCCCCGTGCTGGGCAAACAGGTTTTGAAGCTGTTTGAGCTAAGATTTTCAAGTTATTCACATAATGAAAACCTATACTTTGTTTCGGGCGAGTTCCCCATTCAAATGCATGTAATCGTAGGAAACGCACTGTCTTGACGAAATAAAGCGTTTTTGTACAACTTCATATAAATAGCTGTAAGTTTTGATAGAAGAAGCATACACACATATTTACGGCGTTATCTTATACAGTTCAAGATCCCCGTGCTGGGCAAACAGGTTTTGAAGCTGTTTGAGCTAAGATTTTCAAGTTATTCACATAATGAAAACCTATACTTTGTTTCGGGCGAGTTCCCCATTCAAATGCATGTAATCGTAGGAAACGCACTGTCTTGACGAAATAAAGTGTTTTTGTACAACTTCATATAAATAGCTGTAAGTTTTGATAGAAGAAGCATACACTCATATTTAAGGCGTTATCTTATACAGTTCAAGATCCCCGTGCTGGGCAAACAGGTTTTGAAGCTGTTTGAGCTAAGATTTTCAAGTTATTCACATAATGAAAACCTATACTTTGTTTCGGGCGAGTTCCCCATTCAAATGCATGTAATCGTAGGAAACGCACTGTCTTGACGAAATAAAGCGTTTTTGTACAACTTCATATAAATAGCTGTAAGTCTTGATAGAAGAAGCATACACACATATTTACGGCGTTATCTTATACAGTTCAAGATCCCCGTGCTGGGCAAACAGGTTTTGAAGCTGTTTGAGCTAAGATTTTCAAGTTATTCACATAATGAAAACCTATACTTTGTTTCGGGCGAGTTCCCCATTCAAATGCATGTAATCGTAGGAAACGCACTGTCTTGACGAAATAAAGCGTTTTTGTACAACTTCATATAAATAGCTGTAAGTCTTGATAGAAGAAGCATACACACATATTTACGGCGTTATCTTATACAGTTCAAGATCCCCGTGCTGGGCAAACAGGTTTTGAAGCTGTTTGAGCTAAGATTTTCAAGTTATTCACATAATGAAAACCTATACTTTGTTTCGGGCGAGTTCCCCATTCAAATGCATGTAATCGTAGGAAACGCACTGTCTTGACGAAATAAAGCGTTTTTGTACAACTTCATATAAATAGCTGTAAGTTTTGATAGACGACTCAGACACACATATTTACGGCGTTATCTTATACAGTTCAAGATCCCCGTGCTGGGCAAACAGGTTTTGAAGCTGTTTGAGCTAAGATTTTCAAGTTATTCACATAATGAAAACCTATACTTTGTTTCGGGCGAGTTCCCCATTCAAATGCATGTAATCGTAGGAAACGCACTGTCTTGACGAAATAAAGCGTTTTTGTACAACTTCATATAAATAGCTGTAAGTCTTGATAGAAGAAGCATACACACATATTTAAGGCGTTATCTTATACAGTTCAAGATCCCCGTGCTGGGCAAACAGGTTTTGAAGCTGTTTGAGCTAAGATTTTCAAGTTATTCACATAATGAAAACCTATACTTTGTTTCGGGCGAGTTCCCCATTCAAATGCATGTAATCGTAGGAAACGCACTGTCTTGACGAAATAAAGTGTTTTTGTACAACTTCATATAAATAGCTGTAAGTTTTGATAGAAGAAGCATACACATCATATTTAAGGCGTTATCTTATACAGTTCAAGATCCCCGTGCTGGGCAAACAGGTTTTGAAGCTGTTTGAGCTAAGATTTTCAAGTTATTCACATAATGAAAACCTATACTTTGTTTCGGGCGAGTTCCCCATTCAAATGCATGTAATCGTAGGAAACGCACTGTCTTGACGAAATAAAGCGTTTTTGTACAACTTCATATAAATAGCTGTAAGTTTTGATAGAAGAAGCATACACACATATTTACGGCGTTATCTTATACAGTTCAAGATCCCCGTGCTGGGCAAACAGGTTTTGAAGCTGTTTGAGCTAAGATTTTCAAGTTATTCACATAATGAAAACCTATACTTTGTTTCGGGCGAGTTCCCCATTCAAATGCATGTAATCGTAGGAAACGCACTGTCTTGACGAAATAAAGTGTTTTTGTACAACTTCATATAAATAGCTGTAAGTCTTGATAGAAGAAGCATACACACATATTTAAGGCGTTATCTTATACAGTTCAAGATCCCCGTGCTGGGCAAACAGGTTTTGAAGCTGTTTGAGCTAAGATTTTCAAGTTATTCACATAATGAAAACCTATACTTTGTTTCGGGCGAGTTCCCCATTCAAATGCATGTAATCGTAGGAAACGCACTGTCTTGACGAAATAAAGTGTTTTTGTACAACTTCATATAAATAGCTGTAAGTTTTGATAGAAGAAGCATACAGTACATATTTAAGGCGTTATCTTATACAGTTCAAGATCCCCGTGCTGGGCAAACAGGTTTTGAAGCTGTTTGAGCTAAGATTTTCAAGTTATTCACATAATGAAAACCTATACTTTGTTTCGGGCGAGTTCCCCATTCAAATGCATGTAATCGTAGGAAACGCACTGTCTTGACGAAATAAAGCGTTTTTGTACAACTTCATATAAATAGCTGTAAGTCTTGATAGAAGAAGCATACACACATATTTACGGCGTTATCTTATACAGTTCAAGATCCCCGTGCTGGGCAAACAGGTTTTGAAGCTGTTTGAGCTAAGATTTTCAAGTTATTCACATAATGAAAACCTATACTTTGTTTCGGGCGAGTTCCCCATTCAAATGCATGTAATCGTAGGAAACGCACTGTCTTGACGAAATAAAGCGTTTTTGTACAACTTCATATAAATAGCTGTAAGTTTTGATAGACGACTCAGACACACATATTTACGGCGTTATCTTATACAGTTCAAGATCCCCGTGCTGGGCAAACAGGTTTTGAAGCTGTTTGAGCTAAGATTTTCAAGTTATTCACATAATGAAAACCTATACTTTGTTTCGGCCGAGTTCCCCATTCAAATGCATGTAATCGTAGGAAACGCACTGTCTTGACGAAATAAAGCGTTTTTGTACAACTTCATATAAATAGCTGTAAGTCTTGATAGAAGAAGCATACACACATATTTACGGCGTTATCTTATACAGTTCAAGATCCCCGTGCTGGGCAAACAGGTTTTGAAGCTGTTTGAGCTAAGATTTTCAAGTTATTCACATAATGAAAACCTATACTTTGTTTCGGGCGAGTTCCCCATTCAAATGCATGTAATCGTAGGAAACGCACTGTCTTGACGAAATAAAGCGTTTTTGTACAACTTCATATAAATAGCTGTAAGTCTTGATAGAAGAAGCATACACACATATTTACGGCGTTATCTTATACAGTTCAAGATCCCCGTGCTGGGCAAACAGGTTTTGAAGCTGTTTGAGCTAAGATTTTCAAGTTATTCACATAATGAAAACCTATACTTTGTTTCGGGCGAGTTCCCCATTCAAATGCATGTAATCGTAGGAAACGCACTGTCTTGACGAAATAAAGCTGTTTTTGTACAACTTCATATAAATAGCTGTAAGTTTTGATAGAAGAAGCATACACACATATTTAAGGCGTTATCTTATACAGTTCAAGATCCCCGTGCTGGGCAAACAGGTTTTGAAGCTGTTTGAGCTAAGATTTTCAAGTTATTCACATAATGAAAACCTATACTTTGTTTCGGGCGAGTTCCCCATTCAAATGCATGTAATCGTAGGAAACGCACTGTCTTGACGAAATAAAGCGTTTTTGTACAACTTCATATAAATAGCTGTAAGTCTTGATAGAAGAAGCATACACACATATTTAAGGCGTTATCTTATACAGTTCAAGATCCCCGTGCTGGACAAACAGGTTTTGAAGCTGTTTGAGCTAAGATTTTCAAGTTATTCACATAATGAAAACCTATACTTTGTTTCGGGCGAGTTCCCCATTCAAATGCATGTAATCGTAGGAAACGCACTGTCTTGACGAAATAAAGCGTTTTTGTACAACTTCATATAAATAGCTGTAAGTTTTGATAGACGACTCAGACACACATATTTACGGCGTTATCTTATACAGTTCAAGATCCCCGTGCTGGGCAAACAGGTTTTGAAGCTGTTTGAGCTAAGATTTTCAAGTTATTCACATAATGAAAACCTATACTTTGTTTCGGGCGAGTTCCCCATTCAAATGCATGTAATCGTAGGAAACGCACTGTCTTGACGAAATAAAGTGTTTTTGTACAACTTCATATAAATAGCTGTAAGTTTTGATAGAAGAAGCATACACATCATATTTAAGGCGTTATCTTATACAGTTCAAGATCCCCGTGCTGGGCAAACAGGTTTTGAAGCTGTTTGAGCTAAGATTTTCAAGTTATTCACATAATGAAAACCTATACTTTGTTTCGGGCGAGTTCCCCATTCAAATGCATGTAATCGTAGGAAACGCACTGTCTTGACGAAATAAAGCGTTTTTGTACAACTTCATATAAATAGCTGTAAGTTTTGATAGACGACTCAGACACACATATTTACGGCGTTATCTTATACAGTTCAAGATCCCCGTGCTGGGCAAACAGGTTTTGAAGCTGTTTGAGCTAAGATTTTCAAGTTATTCACATAATGAAAACCTATACTTTGTTTCGGGCGAGTTCCCCATTCAAATGCATGTAATCGTAGGAAACGCACTGTCTTGACGAAATAAAGCGTTTTTGTACAACTTCATATAAATAGCTGTAAGTCTTGATAGAAGAAGCATACACACATATTTAAGGCGTTATCTTATACAGTTCAAGATCCCCGTGCTGGGCAAACAGGTTTTGAAGCTGTTTGAGCTAAGATTTTCAAGTTATTCACATAATGAAAACCTATACTTTGTTTCGGGCGAGTTCCCCATTCAAATGCATGTAATCGTAGGAAACGCACTGTCTTGACGAAATAAAGCGTTTTTGTACAACTTCATATAAATAGCTGTAAGTCTTGATAGAAGAAGCATACACACATATTTAAGGCGTTATCTTATACAGTTCAAGATCCCCGTGCTGGGCAAACAGGTTTTGAAGCTGTTTGAGCTAAGATTTTCAAGTTATTCACATAATGAAAACCTATACTTTGTTTCGGGCGAGTTCCCCATTCAAATGCATGTAATCGTAGGAAACGCACTGTCTTGACGAAATAAAGTGTTTTTGTACAACTTCATATAAATAGCTGTAAGTCTTGATAGAAGAAGCATACACACATATTTAAGGCGTTATCTTATACAGTTCAAGATCCCCGTGCTGGGCAAACAGGTTTTGAAGCTGTTTGAGCTAAGATTTTCAAGTTATTCACATAATGAAAACCTATACTTTGTTTCGGGCGAGTTCCCCATTCAAATGCATGTAATCGTAGGAAACGCACTGTCTTGACGAAATAAAGCTGTTTTTGTACAACTTCATATAAATAGCTGTAAGTCTTGATAGAAGAAGCATACACACATATTTAAGGCGTTATCTTATACAGTTCAAGATCCCCGTGCTGGGCAAACAGGTTTTGAAGCTGTTTGAGCTAAGATTTTCAAGTTATTCACATAATGAAAACCTATACTTTGTTTCGGGCGAGTTCCCCATTCAAATGCATGTAATCGTAGGAAACGCACTGTCTTGACGAAATAAAGTGTTTTTGTACAACTTCATATAAATAGCTGTAAGTTTTGATAGAAGAAGCATACACACATATTTAAGGCGTTATCTTATACAGTTCAAGATCCCCGTGCTGGGCAAACAGGTTTTGAAGCTGTTTGAGCTAAGATTTTCAAGTTATTCACATAATGAAAACCTATACTTTGTTTCGGCCGAGTTCCCCATTCAAATGCATGTAATCGTAGGAAACGCACTGTCTTGACGAAATAAAGTGTTTTTGTACAACTTCATATAAATAGCTGTAAGTTTTGATAGAAGAAGCATACACACATATTTAAGGCGTTATCTTATACAGTTCAAGATCCCCGTGCTGGGCAAACAGGTTTTGAAGCTGTTTGAGCTAAGATTTTCAAGTTATTCACATAATGAAAACCTATACTTTGTTTCGGGCGAGTTCCCCATTCAAATGCATGTAATCGTAGGAAACGCACTGTCTTGACGAAATAAAGCGTTTTTGTACAACTTCATATAAATAGCTGTAAGTCTTGATAGAAGAAGCATACACACATATTTACGGCGTTATCTTATACAGTTCAAGATCCCCGTGCTGGGCAAACAGGTTTTGAAGCTGTTTGAGCTAAGATTTTCAAGTTATTCACATAATGAAAACCTATACTTTGTTTCGGGCGAGTTCCCCATTCAAATGCATGTAATCGTAGGAAACGCACTGTCTTGACGAAATAAAGCGTTTTTGTACAACTTCATATAAATAGCTGTAAGTCTTGATAGAAGAAGCATACACACATATTTAAGGCGTTATCTTATACAGTTCAAGATCCCCGTGCTGGGCAAACAGGTTTTGAAGCTGTTTGAGCTAAGATTTTCAAGTTATTCACATAATGAAAACCTATACTTTGTTTCGGGCGAGTTCCCCATTCAAATGCATGTAATCGTAGGAAACGCACTGTCTTGACGAAATAAAGCGTTTTTGTACAACTTCATATAAATAGCTGTAAGTCTTGATAGAAGAAGCATACACACATATTTACGGCGTTATCTTATACAGTTCAAGATCCCCGTGCTGGGCAAACAGGTTTTGAAGCTGTTTGAGCTAAGATTTTCAAGTTATTCACATAATGAAAACCTATACTTTGTTTCGGGCGAGTTCCCCATTCAAATGCATGTAATCGTAGGAAACGCACTGTCTTGACGAAATAAAGCGTTTTTGTACAACTTCATATAAATAGCTGTAAGTCTTGATAGAAGAAGCATACACACATATTTACGGCGTTATCTTATACAGTTCAAGATCCCCGTGCTGGGCAAACAGGTTTTGAAGCTGTTTGAGCTAAGATTTTCAAGTTATTCACATAATGAAAACCTATACTTTGTTTCGGGCGAGTTCCCCATTCAAATGCATGTAATCGTAGGAAACGCACTGTCTTGACGAAATAAAGCGTTTTTGTACAACTTCATATAAATAGCTGTAAGTCTTGATAGAAGAAGCATACACACATATTTAAGGCGTTATCTTATACAGTTCAAGATCCCCGTGCTGGGCAAACAGGTTTTGAAGCTGTTTGAGCTAAGATTTTCAAGTTATTCACATAATGAAAACCTATACTTTGTTTCGGGCGAGTTCCCCATTCAAATGCATGTAATCGTAGGAAACGCACTGTCTTGACGAAATAAAGCGTTTTTGTACAACTTCATATAAATAGCTGTAAGTCTTGATAGAAGAAGCATACACACATATTTAAGGCGTTATCTTATACAGTTCAAGATCCCCGTGCTGGGCAAACAGGTTTTGAAGCTGTTTGAGCTAAGATTTTCAAGTTATTCACATAATGAAAACCTATACTTTGTTTCGGGCGAGTTCCCCATTCAAATGCATGTAATCGTAGGAAACGCACTGTCTTGACGAAATAAAGCGTTTTTGTACAACTTCATATAAATAGCTGTAAGTCTTGATAGAAGAAGCATACACACATATTTACGGCGTTATCTTATACAGTTCAAGATCCCCGTGCTGGGCAAACAGGTTTTGAAGCTGTTTGAGCTAAGATTTTCAAGTTATTCACATAATGAAAACCTATACTTTGTTTCGGGCGAGTTCCCCATTCAAATGCATGTAATCGTAGGAAACGCACTGTCTTGACGAAATAAAGCGTTTTTGTACAACTTCATATAAATAGCTGTAAGTCTTGATAGAAGAAGCATACACACATATTTAAGGCGTTATCTTATACAGTTCAAGATCCCCGTGCTGGGCAAACAGGTTTTGAAGCTGTTTGAGCTAAGATTTTCAAGTTATTCACATAATGAAAACCTATACTTTGTTTCGGGCGAGTTCCCCATTCAAATGCATGTAATCGTAGGAAACGCACTGTCTTGACGAAATAAAGCGTTTTTGTACAACTTCATATAAATAGCTGTAAGTTTTGATAGAAGAAGCATACACACATATTTACGGCGTTATCTTATACAGTTCAAGATCCCCGTGCTGGGCAAACAGGTTTTGAAGCTGTTTGAGCTAAGATTTTCAAGTTATTCACATAATGAAAACCTATACTTTGTTTCGGGCGAGTTCCCCATTCAAATGCATGTAATCGTAGGAAACGCACTGTCTTGACGAAATAAAGCGTTTTTGTACAACTTCATATAAATAGCTGTAAGTCTTGATAGAAGAAGCATACACACATATTTACGGCGTTATCTTATACAGTTCAAGATCCCCGTGCTGGGCAAACAGGTTTTGAAGCTGTTTGAGCTAAGATTTTCAAGTTATTCACATAATGAAAACCTATACTTTGTTTCGGGCGAGTTCCCCATTCAAATGCATGTAATCGTAGGAAACGCACTGTCTTGACGAAATAAAGCGTTTTTGTACAACTTCATATAAATAGCTGTAAGTCTTGATAGAAGAAGCATACACACATATTTAAGGCGTTATCTTATACAGTTCAAGATCCCCGTGCTGGGCAAACAGGTTTTGAAGCTGTTTGAGCTAAGATTTTCAAGTTATTCACATAATGAAAACCTATACTTTGTTTCGGCCGAGTTCCCCATTCAAATGCATGTAATCGTAGGAAACGCACTGTCTTGACGAAATAAAGTGTTTTTGTACAACTTCATATAAATAGCTGTAAGTTTTGATAGAAGAAGCATACACACATATTTAAGGCGTTATCTTATACAGTTCAAGATCCCCGTGCTGGGCAAACAGGTTTTGAAGCTGTTTGAGCTAAGATTTTCAAGTTATTCACATAATGAAAACCTATACTTTGTTTCGGGCGAGTTCCCCATTCAAATGCATGTAATCGTAGGAAACGCACTGTCTTGACGAAATAAAGCGTTTTTGTACAACTTCATATAAATAGCTGTAAGTCTTGATAGAAGAAGCATACACACATATTTACGGCGTTATCTTATACAGTTCAAGATCCCCGTGCTGGGCAAACAGGTTTTGAAGCTGTTTGAGCTAAGATTTTCAAGTTATTCACATAATGAAAACCTATACTTTGTTTCGGGCGAGTTCCCCATTCAAATGCATGTAATCGTAGGAAACGCACTGTCTTGACGAAATAAAGTGTTTTTGTACAACTTCATATAAATAGCTGTAAGTCTTGATAGAAGAAGCATACACACATATTTAAGGCGTTATCTTATACAGTTCAAGATCCCCGTGCTGGGCAAACAGGTTTTGAAGCTGTTTGAGCTAAGATTTTCAAGTTATTCACATAATGAAAACCTATACTTTGTTTCGGGCGAGTTCCCCATTCAAATGCATGTAATCGTAGGAAACGCACTGTCTTGACGAAATAAAGTGTTTTTGTACAACTTCATATAAATAGCTGTAAGTTTTGATAGAAGAAGCATACACACATATTTAAGGCGTTATCTTATACAGTTCAAGATCCCCGTGCTGGGCAAACAGGTTTTGAAGCTGTTTGAGCTAAGATTTTCAAGTTATTCACATAATGAAAACCTATACTTTGTTTCGGGCGAGTTCCCCATTCAAATGCATGTAATCGTAGGAAACGCACTGTCTTGACGAAATAAAGCGTTTTTGTACAACTTCATATAAATAGCTGTAAGTCTTGATAGAAGAAGCATACACACATATTTAAGGCGTTATCTTATACAGTTCAAGATCCCCGTTCTGGGCAAACAGGTTTTGAAGCTGTTTGAGCTAAGATTTTCAAGTTATTCACATAATGAAA